>NC_090928.1:1304983687-1305254797 GCF_040938575.1 Ambystoma mexicanum
TATTCACTTCCTGCCTGGAAAAGGGGACATGCACATATTGGGCGGTATAATAGGCTGGCGTTACCTGCGCCGCTATGTTGCCCGCTGCAGGAATTTATACCTTGGGCACATAGGTAGGTGGGACCTCTCACTGTTCCTCCCCCTTCCCTCATATGCAATAATATCCCCAAGTCAAGCGACAAGGCTGTTTCCCCTGTCCCTCATTCTAGTGCCCTCTTATATATCGCCATTATTTCAGGGTGGCTGACCTTCTTGTCCTTTATATCTTTGTCTATTAAATGTTCAGCCATCGCCTGCAGTACTTTTCTTTTCATGGGCATGGTATATTCATCGAATATGTCATGTATTTCCATTGCAGGAGTACTAGGATCCGACATCCATTTTAGCGCCTCTCGTACACATACTTTTAGTTTATCGCCTATCTGTATTGATGATGATGAATGTCGCCGCTGTATGTAAGGTGATGCCACATTCTTCCTATCCCTCCTGATATCCCTACTCCCGTACCCAGGTGTGGTAAACATTTCAGCATATTCATTATCAAGTTCATTTTTAAGCTCAAAAAGTCCATATACATGTTCCCTTACTTCTTCATCTCTTTCTCTACAACGTGCTAATGCATTTAAATCTAACAATCATTGTGGCGGTAATTTCCCTATTAACTATTTTCCATCTTCTCACTAAATATTTACCCATGCATTCCAAAACTACCTGTCTTTCATTGCTTCTTCGGAAGTCATACATTGAGTCCAATGCTGTCATCGCATCGTTCCCATCTATATACATCTCTGCCTGAACTTGCAATTCCCGCTTCCTCTCCTTGCTGATCACACTGCGGGTCACTCTTGTGCATCCACTTTGTGCAGTCCCTTCTCTCGCCTCCGTAGTTTCAAGTTCAACCGTGGGTGGGACGGACGGGACTGTGACTGTTTCTAGGGCGGGAGGTGCGGATGGGATAACAGGAACGGGAAGTGACTGTTGTGGTACTGGCTGGCTAATGGGAGGTGCTATGTGCGCATTCTGCGGCTGTGCTAGGATTTGAACAATTGGGAGGGGCGCGGGGGTTTGGGCAACAGGAGGGGGCTGAACAGTGGTTCCTGACGCGTTTGTTTTACTTTCTGGTCTTGGACCCCGCTTTGTATCGGTCAACATTTTTTCTATTAAATCATCTGCTATATGCAATTCTTGTTGTGGGTATATTCTTTCTATGTTCAACTGTTCGCGTCTACCTGTCCTTCTCAGACTCTCAGTCCACTCCTCCTCCTCCTTTTCTTCCGCTTTCTCAGTTTTTGATTTATGCCTGTGCGCATGTTTCTCTCTACTTCTCCAACGAAGCATAGCTTCCTTTCTCCAGTCCCTAGGGATATCGAATGCTGCGGGACGTGCTTTCATTCTTATCAACACCTTCTCCAAGTTATCTATTCTCTCAATCTCAAAACTACCATTAATCGGCCACTGAAAATCTTCTTGGTTTCTGGTTTGCTTATGCCAATTCTCATAGAACATTATCGCACCCACACCATGCTTTACATACATCTCGTACGCCGGTGTTCCCCCAGGTGGTGCAACTTGGCCATCTTCCAAAGATTGTCTACCGCAGCGGAAAAACCCTGCTAGGGTGGACAATACCGCAGGCATGTTTTAACCTTACTCTCGGCTAATCAACCTTACACTGAGCGTTTGATTTTGCAAAGTCAACTCTCAACCAATATCAGGGCTATTTCAAATCGGGGTACGACTCACCTGATAAGTCAATTTGTCTTCCAAGACACAATTCGTCCGTATACTGATGCAACCAATGACGTTGTGTCTGCGTCTCTTGGCTCTGCCTCGTTTCGGGACCCTCGCCTCCTTGTTCTCTGGCCGGATACGTCGATCAGGGATCAGATGTGTACAGATCTGCATAGGAGTCTCATCACTTACACAGGGGCGCCCCGAATACCTCCTGATCCTGGCTCGATCGTCCCGTCCTTGCCGTTCCCTCCGCCTTTCTTATCTTACAACATACATGATGGAACAAGTGGGGGAGGGTCCCTATTCGGGCACCATCTTGAAGGGGCCCCTAGGGTACCCTCGCGTAGTGGAAACAAGGCAAATCACCACACAAGAACTGACACGTCAGACACGAGGTTGTATTCCCAAAAGCTAGGGTTTATTGCAAAGCAAATAGTCTCAGTTGGCCAACTCAGTCTCACGCCCCGTGACGTGTGTCTCCAGACCTCGAGGGATGCAAGAGAGCAAATAACGTACATCAGTTACATATATACAAAATGGACATCCTGCAATCAGTCATGACATGTTCATTACGCCCATTGTACAGTTTCTTTGAACTGGATCTGATGATTCGACGAATATGACATCTTCAAACATCTATTTTAGCAACAATATGCAACATTGCGAGTCTAGAGACATGTTTCTTTGTTGAACAGAACACAGTACTTCTCTTCTTGCAGGCAAGTTGCGTACAGGGGAAGAGTCGAATTCCAGGCCTTGCTATCTCCTATTTGCTATTTGTGTCCTGGAAGTCAGCTCGCTCTGCTGGGCTTAGGAAAGGGGGGCCGTAAGAAAAGCATAATTCAAGCCTTTAGCTGTTTCTTTCTAGCATTTCTACCATTTTAACAAGACTGGCTGGCATCAGTGAAATGATTAAATGCCGTGTTGCTCTCCTCCAAGGCTATATGCGGGAGGGGATTGGGCATTCCTCTCTGGTGCTGCCTACGTTATGTTTCAACCAATAACTCCCGGCCTCGCGGCCTTGCTCTTTCGCTTTGAACAACAAAGTAATCAGTGAAGCAGAATAAGCAGAATAAGCTTTCGGCTAAGCAGTTTTGAACAAAAAACAATGAGCAAACGTTAGTGAACAAAATGGCGATTCTAGCTACATCAAAATGGCCACACATTGGTCAAACTTATGAGTCTGTATTTCTGACGTTTAGTGCATGAGACGGTTGGTCGTCGGCCAATATGATGCATTGCCATTGGTCGTGAGAGGTATCTATTTTTCTAGACTGACACCATGACCACTGGACGGACACTTGACCAGTCTTGACATTGACCAACATTCTACCCCTTCTAATATCACAACATTCCCTCTCACAACTGCAATTTTCTTAGGTCCAATACATTTGCTTTCTGCACATTTGGAACTTATTCTGGGATTCTTGATTAGGACCCAATCACCTTTCTGCCATCTTGTTACTATGGATTAGTTAACTTCATCAAACTTGTGTTTATACATATCCTGAGCTTTTCTTATTAGCATCATGACTTTCTCACGATCAATATTCACACTCTTTGCCATATCCAGCTATCCCGGACAAAGCTTTGTACCCGGTTGCCTGCCCTTCGAGGACATGAATGGAGATACTTTTGTGATTGAATGCGGTGTGGTACAATAGTTCCACACTAATTCTTTAAGTGTCTTAGACCATTCCAGACCCGAAGCCAATGCTAGTTGAATCCCACTCTTCACAAACCTATTGGCCCTCTCTACTAGGCCATTAGCTCGAGGATAGTGCTGTCCTCACATGTTTTATGCTGAATTTTCTCAAAAATGACAACATCCTCTCTGAACCAAACTGTACACTGTTGTCGGTGACTACTATTGAAGGAAAACCTTCCCTGTAAAACACTTCTTCAAAGAATAAAATCATCTCCGCCATAGTGGCATCCCAAAGAGCCTTCCACTCTATCCATTTTGTCTGGTAATCCACCAGTACTACCAGATACTTATAACCTTCACCCAGGTCTTGAATGGGTCCCACCAAGTCAACTGCTACTTTTTGCCATGGTTCACTGGGCACACTCACTGGAATCAGAGTAACTTCTCTCACTGTTTTGCCCTTATCACTCTTCATACACTCATTACAGTTCCTAACACATTTCTCTACTTCACTCTCCAGACCCGGCCACCAAAATGATTGCCTCAAATATCTTTTTGTACCTCCGATACCTAAATACCCTTGATGAGCCACTTTCATCAATTGGGTTCTAAAACCACACAGAGGTACCAATTTACTACCTCTCCTGAGTTTGTATCCATCTTCAGTCATGATCAGTTCTTTCCTAACCTCATAGTATCTCTCATAACCTCTCCCAATTTCATCTTTGTGAGGCCACCCTTCTTTTGTCCACATTTTAATTTGATTCAACACCACATCGTCCTTGTCTGCACTTTCCCATTAATTTTTTGTCAACTGCATTATATTCAATTTCGGAA
Source organism: Ambystoma mexicanum (assembly GCF_040938575.1). NCBI lineage: Eukaryota > Metazoa > Chordata > Amphibia > Caudata > Ambystomatidae > Ambystoma > Ambystoma mexicanum. Next base: position 1,304,987,907 of record NC_090928.1, read on the forward strand.
ATGCTGAACTCTTGATTATCGGTAATTTCAGAATCTTTACCACTTCCTACTGGTAGCCTCGATAAGCAGTCTGCCACATTATTTTCTTTACCCGGTATATAACATACTATGAAATTATATCCTAGCAACTCCACCATCCACCTGGATATCCTTGGGGATCCCTTGGTCCAATCAGTACCCCCCATCAACTGAACTAGTGGTTTGTGATCAGTTCTTACTTGAAATGTTTGACCCCATAGGAAAAACTTAAAATGTGAAATGGCCCACGACACAGCCAATGCCTCCCTCTCTATAACCAAATAATTTTTTTATGCACCCCTCAGCAGTCTTGATGCAAAAGCTATCACATGTTCAATCTTACCTGAATCATACTGAACTAGGGTGGCACACAACCCTAATATACTGGCGTCAACTGATAAAATGGTTTTCCTGCCTGAGATGAATCCCCCCAAGGTGCTTGTATTATCCCTTTCTTAATTGACAAAAATGCCTCTTAACATTCATCAGACCACACATACTTCACACCTTTCTTAAGTAGTTCTCTCAAAGGAGATGATATCACTGCAAACCCATTCACAAAATTGTGGTAATACTCCGCCAGTCCCATGAATGAACGCAACTGGTCTTTGTCCTTAGGCTGGGGAGCATTACTGATATTTTCAATAAGTGATTCTTTGGGTGAAATGCCATCTTTTGAAATTTTGTTGTCCAAATATTCCACCTCTTTGACAGCTATTTTACACTTACTTCTTTGAACTGTCAAACCTGCCTCCTTCAGCCTACTCAGCACCTCTCTCTATACTCTGTCATGCTCTACTCATCTTCCGCAAACACCAAAATATCATCCTGAAACACTGGTACTTTGCTCAAACCCTTCAATATCTCCTCCATAACTTTCTGGAATACTGAAGCCGCCGATGCCAGACCAAATGGCATCCTATTAAATTTGAATGTCCCTTTGGGAGTAATGAAAGCTGTAAGGTATTGTGACTGTTCCGAGAGTGGGACTTGGTGGTATGCTGCCGAAAGATCGATTACAGAAAACAACTTGGATTCCCCCAATGTAGCTAGTGTCTCTGAAATGTTGGGTAAGGGATGTCTTTCCATAGTATATTCTGGTTCAAACTCTGCAAGTCTACACACAGTCTTAATTTTCCATTGCTTTTAGTTACGAGTACCACTGGTGACAACCATTCTGTGGCTGTAACAGGTTCAATCACCCCTTTGTCCATGAGGCTATTCAGTTCATCACGCAGTTGTCCTTTCATATTCAAAGGCACATGTCTCACTTTGTGAACAATTGGTTGGGCGTCTCTCTTTAGCTTGATGTGATGTTCGAATTGTTTAAGTTTGCCCAGCTCCTCCGTAAACACTTTAGGAAAGTCTCTGGACTACTTATCTTCAATCTCAGCGATGGTAACAGGTTCCAATGCGCTCGCTTGGACTCTTACACCTAGTTTCCTTTGTTCCTCCCACCCAAGTAATGAGGCACCTCTCTCTGCTACCAATATGTCCACCGAGCATCTTCTGTCCTTGTACTTCACTTGCACATAAAACTGTCCCAGTATCTCTATTGATGACTCTCCATAACCACAGGGCTGGACATCGGTCGGTTTAAGCCAATCTTGGTCTCTCTCTAGTACTTCACTCAGGGTTTTTCTCAATATGATGGTCCAAGGCAAACACGTGTCAACTTTCATCACCATCTTGCACCCCTCAATTTCAAATTCATCCACAGGGCCCCTTTGTTCCCCAGAGACAGCTGAGATTTCAAATACGTGCCTTGGAGCAGTTTCCTGTGTGGATGCCATCTCTGGTGTGTTGTACAACGTCTGGTTCGCCATCACACTGTTTCCTCTAGGTTCGACTAAATTGATAGAACTCTTGCAATAGTTGGCAAAATGACCCTTGCCCTTACATCTGAAGCACTCAGCAAATTTTGCTGGACAGGTGGGGTAGTTCGGGCCGTGTTTGGGGCTACCAGTCCTAGTACACTTTGAATTCCATGCTTCCCTTCTGTTAGTACTGAAGTTGGTTCTCTTCCTCTGGCCAACTGCACACACTGCGTGAGGGCTTTGTTTATCCACTTTCAACTCCTTGATGTATTGAGTGGTATGCTCAATGCTTCAGGCCAATTCAATCGCTTCTTCCAATTTAATATCTTTAGCAAGGAGTTTTTCTTGAATCGTCACATTGTTTGTACACCTCACGAGTTGGTCTCTTATAAGCGAATCCGTCAATAACCCGAAATCGCATGTGTGACTCAATGTTCTCAGGGAAGCAATGTAGGACTCTACTGACTCAGATGATACTTGAGTGCGTTGGAAGAACTTATGTCTTTCGAAAGTTACATTTATTTTGGTTCGAAGTGCTCTTCCAGCTGTTTGTTTTAGGGCTGTGGCATACTCGTCTGCATCCCCTGCTTCTGCCCCTTGAGTTCTGGATAGCCCATCGAAAAATACTGCAACCTTCTGGCCCCAGGTTATGAAGTAATAAGGCTTTTTTTCTGGCCGAACTAAATACATTGCCCTCCATGGCCACTAAATAGTTTTCAAAGATGTCCTTCCATTTGTCCCACCTAATGGGTGGACGACCAGGTTCAGTCAAAAATGATGCAGGCAGAAGGATTGTTGCTGCCATGTCTGAAGAAATGGAAATTGTCCTGGTCCACTACAACATCCTTGAAGAGAACGTTGTGCTATCCTTTCTATTGTTCACCCTGTGTCACAGTGGTGGTGAGCACTTGCCAACAGTGCAAACAGCCCGACAATGCCTGTAGAAGTCTCTTTGCAGCTTCAGCAGCAATTCCTATGCGTCACAATGGCCTCTGGAATGCTGAGCCTGGGCATCTGCCCGGAGTTGCCTGGGGCTTGAAGGCAAGCGTCCCCAAACAGCACGATCCTCCCCGCAATGAGAGACAATGAAGGACTCTCCCAAAATGGGAATAAGGCCAAGAGAGTGCGGGTGAGCGTAAATGGGAGTTTATCAATCAGAATAGGGCATGCAAAGAACTCTGCAAACTCCGAGAGCGCTCTGTCTGACAATAGCAAAGACAGGCGTATTTCTAATACAAAAAACGTCATCAGAACCTACACACTATAGGGGGCACAAGTTAATTGGGATTGGGTGGCGTCGACTAACTATAGGTGTTGCTGCAGCGTGGTTGGTCTTGGCGTGAGGACGTCACTGGTCAGCCTCGTGGGTTGGGTTGGGCCTGGCAGGCCAGCTTGAGGTCATCCGAGCGGTGTTGGTATGCTGGGGCAGCCTGTCACAAAGATGAATACCTTTCCTGACTCGTTTGCCCTAGGCCATGCACACTGCAGTTATTCAAGAAACGACATTTAAGTTCATCAATAAATCGCTCAGCAGTTTATCTTATAAAATAAATGCAACACATGAGGAATGCACCTCGGGAGAGGTCTGGTGGTTGTCGGTTGGGGTGAGATTTACCTGTGTCCTATTGACCGGTATTTTAGGTCGAGGGGCTGGGCTCTGGGGCCTGAGCCGAATGATACATGTCTGTCTGCTGCGTTAGAAGTTATTATATAAATGGGTCTCTGTGTCTTGTCCCAGCGTTGGGGGTCGTCTTTGCACGGGGTCATGATTCTTGGGGTGGTCTAGGGGGATTGTGGGATTTACGAGAGGGTGCTGGTAGATCTGTGGATTCAAACGTGGGTTTATTACCGTGCTGTAAATAACACAGGTGGCGGGCTGTGGCCTTGGGTGCGGTACCGGGGCCTCTGACTCTCTGAAGCGGCTCCAGCTTGGTTGGGGGAGGTGAGGGAGCGCGGCACATGCCTTAGCTTCTTCATCTGGCAGGCTTCGTAGGGTGGGAGGGAGAATGGCCTTGCATATATTCACAAAGGTTTTTTCCTCGTGCGTTGCTGACTTTTGAATGCAGAACTTTTATAATGTTTTGCCTTATTTTGATCTTGTTTAAACACACATCTATATTTCAATTTCGTTACACATTTCTTTAATACATTCGGTCCGAGTACCTTTTCATTACATGGTATTATATCTACTACAGTGTTTAAGTATTTATATACATTCGACGGTACATGAGGTAGAACTATATTATGGACCACAGAGATTGACGGTTGCCACTATGGGTGACTTAAGAAGACATATAGGGGTTCATGTGTCTACATATGACTTAAAGACACTTTCTCTGTGATCTAGCAGCATTAGTACAGTCACAATGTGAAGTCATATAAACATTTCACTTTTATGGCTAATTCATAGTTTGCAGATTCTGTTTAAGAAGAGTAGTTCACTAATACCACTACTTGAATTCATTTCTGCGTCGCCCTGGCCTCGCGGACCAGGTCACACGGGGTGCAGTGTTACATTGTGGATAACGGACTGTTACAGTGTTAATATCTGGTGTTAGCTCGTACCCAACTTTCTCATGGGAACGCGCTCGCGGCGGAGCTGCCATGGTGCTGCGGCGGCAGAGATGCATGAAAGGCCCTCCAAAGGTGGGGGCCGCGCTACAGTGCGCTGAACTCACGCCATCTTTGCTAGACAAGATGGCTTCTAGGCCTAACTGAATTTTGGTATATGCAGGGAACGGATACGTGTGGGCAATGTCGTCGGCGGGTGAACCCTCCTCCACCTGGGCCCGGGTGGCATGAGGGGACGCCCACCGAGTCATGGTCCTCACCTGGGGAGAAGGCTGCAGGTGAGGAGGGCCTCGCGGCCAGTCCTCCCCTACATTTCCCCCCTTTCGTTACTAAAGTAACGAATTCTTTAGCTCTTCCAATCTTCTACATTCTTGTTCCTCTATCACTGCGTCATCCCATGCAGGTGTTCCTTTTCTAGGCATCCATGCCCTACATACCCCCCTCAAGCTCTCACCTCTTCTAGCATACTCGTCTGGTGTACATGTTAAATATATACAGTCACCAGTTTCTTCCAAGTCTACCCAGACCTCCTCATACCATTCCAGTTCCACATCTCGGGGTTCTTTGATAGTGGTGTGCCATAGTTTGTCTACTATGTACTTATCACGGTACATAGGCACTAACTGGTACCTGGGAGTGTTATCTGTTCCTGTCTGTACATGTACTTCTTGTGTCGCCCTAATTGTACCACCAGAGTTGCCCACTGTCACCATCATCATTGCACCGTTAGGGACTGCGTTAGCACAACATCGGAGGCCCACCTGGCACAGGCAGAACACCACGAGGAGGAACACCACAACTGGTATCAAGAACTTCATTGCCATTCCAAGCCATGAGGGAACCCAGGAGAAGATATTGTCGAACCATGAGCTATCTTTAGCCCCACCTTCCATCTTCATCTTCTCTCCCAGGTTATGTACTGCTTCAATGACGTGGGACAGGGATCCATTTTCTGCGTCTTCAGAAGGTACGAACGTGCAGCAGGCACTTCCTATTTTTCGGCAAACACCTCCGTCCATCGCTGTTAACAGGTCCAGAACATACCTGTTCTGCATGGTCATCAGTCGCAGAGCTCGTAGTTCCACCTTTATTATGTTGAACCCTTCTTCAGTGTCATTGGCCAGCTGAATCAGTTCCCACCGTGTGATCTGGAGCCATTTTGCATTTGCTCTTGCTTGGACACTTGAAACTAGTGAGGCAAAAAATGTTTCCACGGAGCTGAACAGGCGATACCTGTCTGGGATCTGTGCCAATAAATCGGATGATGCTTGTGATATGTAGTTCGATGCTCGCTTGTTCCGTGATAGCTCCTCTTCCTTCCCTCCGGAGGACAGGACATAGAGGTGCGCTTTTGCAGTGGGAGAAGTCGCACCTTGGTTCACGTTTCCTTGCGTCCTTTTATTTTCGTCGACGTGACTTTCTGGAATCACCATTAGGGCCGAGTGCAAAGTGGCCATTGAGCAGCTGCCACTCCATGCCTGGGGAAGGTGCAAGTAAGCCTGATTCCCGCATACCCAGTATGTGTCCATTAGCGCTGCTGTTCCTTTTTTCATGTCTGGGATGGTGAGAGTTTTGTTACAGTTTTTATTCGTTCCCATTGCCACTTTTCCTTCTCCCTTGAAACATAGTTCGTTTTTTATTTCACTTTGTAGCTTGAAGGGTTTCTCCATCGCTGTTACCCATGTTAGTTTAGAGATGTGTTCTTTCCATATTGGTGTGCACGTTTTTTCCATCCACCGCAGCTTGTCTGGTTGGACACCTCTCAGTGCTTCCGCTTTGCACAGTACTTCTTCATCTTTCCATCTGTTTTCGGAAAACAGTGTCCCTTGTATTGCAAAAAAGGGTTCTTTAAGACAGACCACTCCAGACGCTTTTGGATAGCACGTTTTGTCGTTCTGTATCATTTTGAAAGAGACATCGTGTGCTTGGAAGGTGTTCTTTATTCTACACAGTGTGAGATGAAGGAGACATTGGGCATCCACAATGGGCAATTCTCTTGGCAACAACACTTTGGGTGTGCCTGATGCATGGGGGATGAGCGAACAGACATAACAGCTTTCATTGGTTGTCTGTTTAGCTGTTGCACTCATATCTGCATACCATTTATTTGCTTGGTGGGGGTGTCGTGGGTCTTCCATCTTGTCTAAGCCTAACCCATAATACTCATCATACCCCCTCCTACTTGTCTCTCTTCTTCGCCTACTTTTCTCCCTCCTCCTATACCTTTTAGTTTCGATAGGTGAAAAAATAGGCCCCCCTTCCTCCTTCCCACCCCCCTTTTCCAATTCCTCATATAGGAACTTGTGTTCTGTCATCGTAATTACTTTTCCATTTTCCTCAATAAACAACAAATCACTGTTTTGTATCGGGGCGGGAAGGGTAGTGGGGCTGTTATATATTTCAGGTAGGGACATTGTGTCATTTTCCATTTCTTTTTGGAAATTTCTTGATTGTGACAGGGCAGCAGTGGGTGTTGCAGTATAGTAACCCCATACAAAGTGTGATCCATCCCAGACCAAAAAATCACCTTCTTTAATATTCATACTTGTAGTTGAATTCGTCCCAGGGGCCAGGTTGATGTTACTCCCCCCTGCCCCCTCGTTCATCTCGATAGAGATGAACGTTATGAACCAATATGTCACCAGGCAAAATATTGATATGAAGAACACAATAACACACATTGATAAACCACATTCGTATGAATATGTAAATCTATCTACTAACATTTCTCTAAATCTAACAAATCTATTAGTTGCAGGCTACCCATTGGATGCCATGGTAAATCCTGTTTGAAACACAAAAGTGCATTAAGTACAAGCATGTAAACATTTCTAACGTTGTGACGTTGTTTCGACAAAATATGGGAGTGGGTGGGGGAGGGGGTGTGTCCACAGACAAGGTAATTTTTTAATCATTACTATCCGTACATTATTTCATATATAAAAAAGGAAAGTGAAAAAAAACTTCTTCAAAACCAAAAAACCCACAAAAACCTTCAAAAGTTGTAAAAAGTATATATATATATACATATTTATTTTAGTACACTTGCCATGCGCCAGTCGCGTTCAATGTTCATCACTTAATGCACACAAAATTCCCATCATTCATTCTGCACAACTCCATTGTCCGCTGTTGCCTGTGCCTCGTCCTGTACCTCACCTTCCACGGCGCTATACGCCCTGCGTACATCTGTCAAATGCACCCAATATCTCAGGCCCTTCACCTTTACCGCCGTGGGCGTGCAAAACACTACCTCATAAGGGCCATGGAAACGTGGTGCATTCCACCTTCTCACAAAACTTCTGACATATATGTAGTCGCCTGGCATCAGCTGTGACTGTTTGTCCGGCTGTGTTACTGCTTCTGTTGCATTTCCTTCCTCTCTTGTGAAGGGCGGGGCAAGTTGTTTTGCAATTACGCGCGCTGCTTGTGCTAATTTTTTCAAGTAGTCGGTAAACTCCTCACCTAATACCGCAGCGCTTCTGTGTGCATCAGAACGTTCACGGAGAGGCGAATGTGTTGTGTGCATTCTCCTTCCCGTGACGATCTCGTGTGGGGATAAATGATGGTCTTTGCTTGGCTGATTGCGCAATTCGAACAGGGCCAGAGGTAGGCAGTACATCCAGGTCTTTTTTAGGGAAAAACATAGTTTTGACAACCTGCTTTTCAGCAGGCCGTTCATCTTTTCCACTACGCCATTACTTTGAGGATGATAAATTGAACATAATTTGTGTTTTATTCCCAATAATGTAGTCACTTCCTTGAACAGTTCATTAACGAAATGAGTGCCGTTGTCTGAGCGAATCACGTCGCAAATTCCCCAGCGCGGGAATACTTCCCTCACTAAGAACTTTGCGGCGCTTTTCGCGTCAGGACGTGCACAGGGGCCCGCTTCCACCCACCTTGAGAAGGGACATACGACCACAATCATGTAACGAGCCCCATTGCACCTTTCTCCCATATCTACATAATCGATGTGGAGCTCTCTAAATGGGCCATTGGGTTTTGGTATTGTACCTCTCAGTGTGCGTAATGTCATTCCTGAGTTGTAAATTTGACATGTTGTGCATTCCAATGCCAGCCTAGTGATGTGTTCCTGGAGGCAAGGTGCAAACCAATCCTCTTGTATCTCTGCCACTATGTGTTGCTTAGCATTATGTGCAGGGAAGTGTAGTTGTTGAAAGGCTATTTCTAACAACGTAACTGGCATCACTGCTTTTCCTGAACTCTCTTGTCGCCACAATAAGTCTGTTGGTGATTTGCTGCATCCTCTCTTAGTCCATAGCAATTTTTCTTCTGCACTAGCTCCCTCTTGCAGCTCTAGTATTTCTTGTGTGAGCATCATGTTATATCCTGTGGGGACCTCTTGGCTTACTGTGTGGTGCAACATGTACTCCCCTACCTCACCTTTCTGAAAGTATGAAGCTTCTTTGGCGGCGGCGTCTGCTGCCGCGTTTCCCAAAGATACAAGATCTGTGTTTGTAGTATGGGCTTGGCATTTCACAATTGCCACTGCCGTGGGGTCTTGCAGTGCCTCAATCAATTCTTTTAACAATTCTGCGTGTTGGACAGGTGTTCCATCTGCTCGTCGAAACCCTCTCCGCCCCCACCGTGCCAGCCCTCCGTGTACTGTGGTCGTCATGTATGCTGAGTCTGTGTATATTGTTACTGCGCACCCCTTAGCTGCATGCAATGCTTCTATTAGTGCTATTAGTTCTGCTGCTTGGGCTGAATAGTGTGATGGGAGGCGGTATTGCACTAGTGTCTCATATTCCCCTTCCTCTAATCGTACCACTGCCATACCCACATGTTTCTCTCCTGTCTCCATGTCAATTGAGGCCGACCCGTCCACGAAGTACACCTCTCCCTCGTTCAGGGCATTCTCAAAAACCACCTGATCCTGACCCTCGTCACTGGTGTATGTTGCACAGTTGTGGTTCTGCATGTCTTCTATTGTGCACGCCTCCGTGATGAATGTGGCTGGGTTTACAGTTTTACATCTTACTATATGGATGTTTGCACTGGACAATATTATCTCATATGCTGTGGCGCGTTGTGTTGTTAATGTGCTTTTTGATCGCTCTAATATTGCAAATAGTGAGTGTTCCACAAACAGTGTTACTGGACAGCCCATTACTATTGTGGCGCTTTTTTCAATGGCGAACGCGGCAGCAGCGAGAGATTGCTCGCACGCGAAATGTCCTTGCATTACTGCGTCCAGAGTGCCGCTATAGTAAGCCAGTGGCTTGTGACCCAACGATGTCTTTTGTGTCAGCACTGCGGTCATCAGTGTTCCCTTGCAGTGTGAAAATAAGAAGAATTCGCGTCCATAATCTGGGTTTGCCAGAACTGGAGCGCTTGATATTAGCTCCTTCAGTGAGTTAAATGATGTGTTCATTTCTCCTGTCCATTCTATGTGTCTGTTTTCCTGTTGTGCTTCTTTAAGTGCCTGTAACAAGGGCCTTGTATATGCTGCGTAGTCTAATATCCAAGCTCGGCAGTAGTTGCACATGCCCAGGAATTTTTGCATCTCTTTTACTGTTTTGGGCTCTCCAACGGCTCTAATTGCCTCTGCTCTGTCTGGTATGATCCGTTTTCCATCCTTTGATATTAGCTGTCCCAAGTATAGGACCTCTGTTAGGCAGTATTGTAACTTACCCTTATCCACCTTGTACCCCTTGTTGGCCAGTAATGTCAGGAGTGTTATTGAATCCTTTCTACACTCTTCCTCGCTCTGTGCACAAACCAATAAATCGTCAACGTACTGAATCACCGTACTTTCTACAGATAGGTTCCCTAGATCCTCATGTAATATCCTGTTGAATATGCTTGGGCTTTCGCAATATCCTTGTGGTAGTCTGCAGTGTTCAAATCTCCTCCCCCCTAGTGTAAATGCTGTTAAGTACCTGCTCTCTTCTGCTAAGGGGATCGAAAAGAACGCATTTTTTAAGTCAATAACTGTGAAATGAGATGCTGTTTTTGGGATGTTGCATAGTATTGTGGCCGGGTTCGGCACTAGAGGGAACTCTTTCTGAATCACATCATTGAGTGGGCGTAAATCTTGTATCATCCTCCAGGAACCTCCCTTCACCTTTTTGATCGGGTAAATGCATGTGTTGCATGGGGAATTTGAGGGCACTATTATTCCTTGTGCTAACAGTGCCTCTATTGTCTCCTTTATTCCCTCTTCTGCCTCGCGAGACAATGGATATTGTCTCACCCGGGGTAAAATTGCCCCTTCTTTCAGTTTTATCACCACAGGTTGAACTCCATGTAATAACCCTACATCATGGGGGCCGTTCGTCCATATGTTGGTTGGTATTAACCTCATGTCATCATCAAAAAATGTATGTGGTGCTCCAACTACTGCCATTAATTCAATTGGAGTTTCTCTGGCCGTAATCACGATGTCACATGGTATTGCTAGTTCCATTACTATTTCGCCGTCTGTCTCGGCGTCTGAAAAGAGCTCTTCATCTGACAGCTCTCGCAGTGGGATATTTGCATTTGTACACAGTACTGTACGCCATTCGCATCCTTCCATGTCAATCCCTATTACACATATCCTTTTTGCTGACACGTGTACTGCGTGCAAATCCAATGATAGCACTGCCCCAGTGGCTGTGTCGGGGCACACTATGGGGCGAAAGAGGAACTCAGCTGGGATCCTCCAATCCATTCTTTTTAGTTCTGGTACTATGAGGGCCAATGTTCGCATGCCCTCAATAAACACCTCCTCGTTTTTTGGTAATCCTCTAATTTCTGTGATGATTGCGTGGCCCTGCATTACTGCCATTATGCGTAGAGGACATATGCCCGGTGTTGAACATACTATACCACTTTCTGTAAATGATATGGTCATGTTTAGTTTGCTCAAGAGATCCCTCCCCAGCAAATTAATTGGAGAGCGTTCGTAGTACAGTAAGGGTGCCTTCACTGTTTTCCCCCCCACCGTTACATCCAATTCTTCTGTGTAAGGAACTTCAATTACAGCCCCAGAGAACCCCTGCGTCTCTAACGTCCTATTAGATAGCGGGAACCGGCCCTCTTTAATGCATGATTTCTCCGCTCCGGAATCCACCATGAATATGAATTGCTTGTCTCCTATCTGCGCCCCTATCAATGGTTCCTCTGATGCATTGTGGGTCGTAGATAGAACTGGACACGCAAGTGTTCTCTGTGGGCTGTCCTATGCGGGGTGTCTCATTGCCCCTCCCTGATCAAAAATGTTCCCCGAAACTACTGATACTCCGCTGTAGGGCGCGGGTGCGGGGGCTCCATTCGCTACTGTAGCGAAAGTGTTACCTGGCATGTATTGTATAGTGTCATTATTCTGTGGGTGATTTTGTGTTCTGTACTGATGTCCGTGTAGTTGTGTGTTACCTCTTTGCCCTGCATTTCCTTGTTGTTGGTGCTGTCCCATGGGGAGGCCGTATGGGCTCCCTGGGTGTGGGTGACCGTACTGTTCTGCCTCCTGGAACCCGTTGTTTTGTCTGCTTCTGCACTCCCTCGAGTAATGTCCCCACCTCCCACAGTTCCAGCAGCTCCCCTGTGGACCTCTGGGACCCTGCCATCCATTTCCTCCCACTCCACCATACCCTTGTCCCCCTCTTCGGCCCCTGTACCCACCTCTACCCCCTCGTGGGGCCCACTCTTGCCACATTGGACCTCCGTTCTGCTCCTGCTCAGTCCACTGTCGTTGTCCTTGTCCTGCCCAATTTGCTGCTATTCTTCCTTGTATTGCTATTTGCCCCTCCTCTCCTTCGTCTCCCTCCCTCATGAGTGGGAGCCCTGCTACCGCTGCTGCAACCTTCACCAGTTTTGATTGTACCAACTTTGCCTCGTCTGCCAACCTTTTCTGTGCTACTTCCCTCTCTCTCTCTTTTATCCTTTTGCAATGGTGCACTATTATACTTTGGATCTCTGGCCACCCCTTTGCCTCAACGCCCGCTATTTTATCGAGTGCCTTCTGCACCTCTTTTGGGAGCCCTCTCTTAATGATAAAATAAAATAGAGATGTGGATTGGTGCCAGGGTGTGCCCGTTTCCGCTCTCCACATCTCCTGCACCCGGAGAATGTAATCCATAGCATCCTCCCCGTCATTCATTGTACACTGCATTACTGACTGTAAATCTGGAGTATCTGGGAACGTCTCCCGCAGCGCATCCCAAACCCGTGCCCGCACTGTATTAAAGGACGCTCCATCATGACGGTCACAATCTAATGTCACGGCCGGGAAACCAGCCTTAACCCATACTCTGTCTGCTTGATCTCCTACTGCTTATACTAGTAGGCTTTTCACATCGCCTACTGCCAGCGGTATGCCGGCAGTATGTTTCTCGAATGCATATATCCACTTGCTTGCCCCTCCGGACAACGGGGGCAATAACTTCATCAAATTAGCTTTATCCATCTGGGCCCAGGGTATATAGTTTGGTCTTCCTCCCCCTCTGTGTATTAGTGGAAGTTGTAATTTTCCTTTTAACGTTGCGCCCTCACCCACTTTGGTCGTCGCTGACCCCAATGACGCCATCCTCCCCACTCTATTCCTTAGTCGTCCCATCCACTCGTCATCTATTGTTCCTAGCGAGCATGCACCGTCCAGCTCCTCGCTTTCCCCTCCTACTGCCATACTCAACCTATCACTCTCATCTATTTCGCCTCGGACATCACATAGCAGGTCCTCTCTGATCCCTGTCTGCCGTGATACATCACCGATGCTCCCCTCTGGTGTTTCCACCTGTATTATTCTTGTCGGTTCTTCCTCAATTCTGAACAATATTTCACCCTTTTTCCATCCTTCCTCAATTTGTCTACTTTCACTTGATGTTCTGGATACACGTCCTGATCGAGTGGGAGTGCATGCTGTACGCTCACATATGTCTTTTATTCTTGAGAGTTCATCCTTTGCTATCGAGAGCCTCGATTCTAAATCGCTCGTTAGCTTTTCTATGTCCCCTCTCTGCGTGCTTGTCTGGGCACGCTCTCTAGTGCTTTCGTATGGTGGGGGGGCTGTTGGTCTTAGGGGTGTAGTAGTTGTAGGGGGAGGCACATAAGTAGGATCACTATACCCTGCTGCGGGGGCTGGTTTATGTAATATCGGGTACAAACTAATCACCTCCGCAGGTTGTTCTGTATTTAGCTGTTCCTTTTCCTCTCTTGGAATCATCAGTGGGTTATCTGTGGTGGAAGGTAGATCAATATTTGGTGCCGGAGCTTTGGGTGGGGGTATTTCCTCAAATAGTCTCCAGAGATCTAATATCTCCTTCCTGTTTTGCCACTGTTTGCCCTTATACTTGAGGTGAATGCACGTTCGTACCATATCTAGAACGCTTTTTTCAAAAGACCCCCCCTCAGGCCAAATCTGGGGCAATCCTTCCCCTTTTAATTCTGTTACCCATTGATCGTGGTATTTCTTGATTCGTTCAGCGTATCCCGGTAAGCTCGTACAAATATGTGACAAGGGAGTTTCTGCCCCCATATTCTAAATCAATAGCACTGACCGTGTTCACCTCCTTTACTTTTGATTACGTATAGATATGTCTAAGTATATTTTTATGGCCCAGACAAGAGCGGACTTCTCAATGATATCACGCAAGTTAAATTCACTACTAGCATTCTTTCTTACTCGCCATTCCTCATTGTCTTCGCATCCCTGTTCAATCCCGCGCAATTTTCATTCACAATCAACCACCTGCTAGTTATGGTCCACACTCTCTGGCACCCCCTCGCGATCAGTCGTTCTTCTTCACTATTCACACGGTGCGCGCACCCCTCACAATGCTTTCCCACTCACACCTCGCTTTTTTCCTCCCTTTCCTTCCTGTCCAGCTGTCCCTGTTGTTCTACTCGGGTAACTAGATACCCGTCTGCATGTGCCAGTATTTTTGATCCCTATTTCTGCTGTTTTCCCCCCTGTCTTGGTATTTTATGTTAATCAGTTCACCCCAGGCTCACTTTTAGTCCAGACCCTTACCCTCTGAGCAAAAGAATAGAAAGAAATAGCAAATACTAAAATATACTCTGTGTCTTCCCTTGCCAGACACTAATAACTTATTTTTCACTTCTTTATATATTCCCAGTACTAGTTTAGATAGCACTATGCGGCGCCGCCTTCCACCCCCTCTCGGAGCTAGGTTTCCGTCACTTCTACTTCTTCATTTACTTCTTACTCCTAATGGCCATATGCAAAGAAAAAGATAAAGAAATTTTCAAGACCCGTCTTTAGTAGACCCCCGTTATTCTTCTCCTCTACCTGTCCCCGTTCTTCTGTTCACAATTTCCCCTCCCTTCCCCTTTACGATCGCTCGCACTCGGTACTCACGTGCCCGTCTTGAACCGATAGTCTCCGAAACTGGGTCCGTCCAGGCAGTGTCACCGGTAACTCAACGGTCAGCCCCTGGCTCCGGCGAGCGGCACTCAAAGGGGATTTTTTTCCAATCGGGATCCCGTACCCTTTCTCATTGAGTGCGCACTTCTTAGTGTGCCGGTCGCCGTTGGCGGGCAGCCTCCCGGAGCCGGCTCACCGTGCGTATCCCTTTTCGACCGGAGATTCTCGTGCCAAACGGGGACGGTTATAAGGAGTTTAGGAATATAATCACGCTATCGGGGTCACCACTGAAGGCAAGCGTCCCCAAACAGCACGATCCTCCCCGCAATGAGAGACAATGAAGGACTCTCCCAAAATGGGAATAAGGCCAAGAGAGTGCGGGTGAGCGTAAATGGGAGTTTATCAATCAGAATAGGGCATGCAAAGAACTCTGCAAACTCCGAGAGCGCTCTGTCTGACAATAGCAAAGACAGGCGTATTTCTAATACAAAAAACGTCATCAGAACCTACACACTATAGGGGGCACAAGTTAATTGGGATTGGGTGGCGTCGACTAACTATAGGTGTTGCTGCAGCGTGGTTGGTCTTGGCGTGAGGACGTCACTGGTCAGCCTCGTGGGTTGGGTTGGGCCTGGCAGGCCAGCTTGAGGTCATCCGAGCGGTGTTGGTATGCTGGGGCAGCCTGTGACAAAGATGAATACCTTTCCTGACTCGTTTGCCCTAGGCCATGCACACTGCAGTTATTCAAGAAACGACATTTAAGTTCATCAATAAATCGCTCAGCAGTTTATCTTATAAAATAAATGCAACACATGAGGAATGCACCTCGGGAGAGGTCTGGTGGTTGTCGGTTGGGGTGAGATTTACCTGTGTCCTATTGACCGGTATTTTAGGTCGAGGGGCTGGGCTCTGGGGCCTGAGCCGAATGATACATGTCTGTCTGCTGCGTTAGAAGTTATTATATAAATGGGTCTCTGTGTCTTGTCCCAGCATTGGGGGTCGTCTTTGCACGGGGTCATGATTCTTGGGGTGGTCTAGGGGGATTGTGGGATTTACGAGAGGGTGCTGGTAGATCTGTGGATTCAAACGTGGGTTTATTACCGTGCTGTAAATAACACAGGTGGCGGGCTGTGGCCTTGGGTGCGGTACCGGGGCCTCTGACTCTCTGAAGCGGCTCCAGCTTGGTTGGGGGAGGTGAGGGAGCGCGG
The DNA here is from genome assembly GCF_040938575.1 of Ambystoma mexicanum. NCBI lineage: Eukaryota > Metazoa > Chordata > Amphibia > Caudata > Ambystomatidae > Ambystoma > Ambystoma mexicanum. The sequence continues at coordinate 1,305,003,851 of NC_090928.1, forward strand.
CACATGCCTTAGCTTCTTCATCTGGCAGGCTTCGTAGGGTGGGAGGGAGAATGGCCTTGCATATATTCACAAAGGTTTTTTCCTCGTGCGTTGCTGACTTTTGAATGCAGAACTTTTATAATGTTTTGCCTTATTTTGATCTTGTTTAAACACACATCTATATTTCAATTTCGTTACACATTTCTTTAATACATTCGGTCCGAGTACCTTTTCATTACATGGTATTATATCTACTACAGTGTTTAAGTATTTATATACATTCGACGGTACATGAGGTAGAACTATATTATGGACCACAGAGATTGACGGTTGCCACTATGGGTGACTTAAGAAGACATATAGGGGTTCATGTGTCTACATATGACTTAAAGACACTTTCTCTGTGATCTAGCAGCATTAGTACAGTCACAATGTGAAGTCATATAAACATTTCACTTTTATGGCTAATTCATAGTTTGCAGATTCTGTTTAAGAAGAGTAGTTCACTAATACCACTACTTGAATTCATTTCTGCGTCGCCCTGGCCTCGCGGACCAGGTCACACGGGGTGCAGTGTTACATTGTGGATAACGGACTGTTACAGTGTTAATATCTGGTGTTAGCTCGTACCCAACTTTCTCATGGGAACGCGCTCGCGGCGGAGCTGCCATGGTGCTGCGGCGGCAGAGATGCATGAAAGGCCCTCCAAAGGTGGGGGCCGCGCTACAGTGCGCTGAACTCACGCCATCTTTGCTAGACAAGATGGCTTCTAGGCCTAACTGAATTTTGGTATATGCAGGGAACGGATACGTGTGGGCAATGTCGTCGGCGGGTGAACCCTCCTCCACCTGGGCCCGGGTGGCATGAGGGGACGCCCACCGAGTCATGGTCCTCACCTGGGGAGAAGGCTGCAGGTGAGGAGGGCCTCGCGGCCAGTCCTCCCCTACATTTCCCCCCTTTCGTTACTAAAGTAACGAATTCTTTAGCTCTTCCAATCTTCTACATTCTTGTTCCTCTATCACTGCGTCATCCCATGCAGGTGTTCCTTTTCTAGGCATCCATGCCCTACATACCCCCCTCAAGCTCTCACCTCTTCTAGCATACTCGTCTGGTGTACATGTTAAATATATACAGTCACCAGTTTCTTCCAAGTCTACCCAGACCTCCTCATACCATTCCAGTTCCACATCTCGGGGTTCTTTGATAGTGGTGTGCCATAGTTTGTCTACTATGTACTTATCACGGTACATAGGCACTAACTGGTACCTGGGAGTGTTATCTGTTCCTGTCTGTACATGTACTTCTTGTGTCGCCCTAATTGTACCACCAGAGTTGCCCACTGTCACCATCATCATTGCACCGTTAGGGACTGCGTTAGCACAACATCGGAGGCCCACCTGGCACAGGCAGAACACCACGAGGAGGAACACCACAACTGGTATCAAGAACTTCATTGCCATTCCAAGCCATGAGGGAACCCAGGAGAAGATATTGTCGAACCATGAGCTATCTTTAGCCCCACCTTCCATCTTCATCTTCTCTCCCAGGTTATGTACTGCTTCAATGACGTGGGACAGGGATCCATTTTCTGCGTCTTCAGAAGGTACGAACGTGCAGCAGGCACTTCCTATTTTTCGGCAAACACCTCCGTCCATCGCTGTTAACAGGTCCAGAACATACCTGTTCTGCATGGTCATCAGTCGCAGAGCTCGTAGTTCCACCTTTATTATGTTGAACCCTTCTTCAGTGTCATTGGCCAGCTGAATCAGTTCCCACCGTGTGATCTGGAGCCATTTTGCATTTGCTCTTGCTTGGACACTTGAAACTAGTGAGGCAAAAAATGTTTCCACGGAGCTGAACAGGCGATACCTGTCTGGGATCTGTGCCAATAAATCGGATGATGCTTGTGATATGTAGTTCGATGCTCGCTTGTTCCGTGATAGCTCCTCTTCCTTCCCTCCGGAGGACAGGACATAGAGGTGCGCTTTTGCAGTGGGAGAAGTCGCACCTTGGTTCACGTTTCCTTGCGTCCTTTTATTTTCGTCGACGTGACTTTCTGGAATCACCATTAGGGCCGAGTGCAAAGTGGCCATTGAGCAGCTGCCACTCCATGCCTGGGGAAGGTGCAAGTAAGCCTGATTCCCGCATACCCAGTATGTGTCCATTAGCGCTGCTGTTCCTTTTTTCATGTCTGGGATGGTGAGAGTTTTGTTACAGTTTTTATTCGTTCCCATTGCCACTTTTCCTTCTCCCTTGAAACATAGTTCGTTTTTTATTTCACTTTGTAGCTTGAAGGGTTTCTCCATCGCTGTTACCCATGTTAGTTTAGAGATGTGTTCTTTCCATATTGGTGTGCACGTTTTTTCCATCCACCGCAGCTTGTCTGGTTGGACACCTCTCAGTGCTTCCGCTTTGCACAGTACTTCTTCATCTTTCCATCTGTTTTCGGAAAACAGTGTCCCTTGTATTGCAAAAAAGGGTTCTTTAAGACAGACCACTCCAGACGCTTTTGGATAGCACGTTTTGTCGTTCTGTATCATTTTGAAAGAGACATCGTGTGCTTGGAAGGTGTTCTTTATTCTACACAGTGTGAGATGAAGGAGACATTGGGCATCCACAATGGGCAATTCTCTTGGCAACAACACTTTGGGTGTGCCTGATGCATGGGGGATGAGCGAACAGACATAACAGCTTTCATTGGTTGTCTGTTTAGCTGTTGCACTCATATCTGCATACCATTTATTTGCTTGGTGGGGGTGTCGTGGGTCTTCCATCTTGTCTAAGCCTAACCCATAATACTCATCATACCCCCTCCTACTTGTCTCTCTTCTTCGCCTACTTTTCTCCCTCCTCCTATACCTTTTAGTTTCGATAGGTGAAAAAATAGGCCCCCCTTCCTCCTTCCCACCCCCCTTTTCCAATTCCTCATATAGGAACTTGTGTTCTGTCATCGTAATTACTTTTCCATTTTCCTCAATAAACAACAAATCACTGTTTTGTATCGGGGCGGGAAGGGTAGTGGGGCTGTTATATATTTCAGGTAGGGACATTGTGTCATTTTCCATTTCTTTTTGGAAATTTCTTGATTGTGACAGGGCAGCAGTGGGTGTTGCAGTATAGTAACCCCATACAAAGTGTGATCCATCCCAGACCAAAAAATCACCTTCTTTAATATTCATACTTGTAGTTGAATTCGTCCCAGGGGCCAGGGTGATGTTACTCCCCCCTCCCCCCTCGTTCATCTCGATAGAGATGAACGTTATGAACCAATATGTCACCAGGCAAAATATTGATATGAAGAACACAATAACACACATTGATAAACCACATTCGTATGAATATGTAAATCTATCTACTAACATTTCTCTAAATCTAACAAATCTATTAGTTGCAGGCTACCCATTGGATGCCATGGTAAATCCTGTTTGAAACACAAAAGTGCATTAAGTACAAGCATGTAAACATTTCTAACGTTGTGACGTTGTTTCGACAAAATATGGGAGTGGGTGGGGGAGGGGGTGTGTCCACAGACAAGGTAATTTTTTAATCATTACTATCCGTACATTATTTCATATATAAAAAAGGAAAGTGAAAAAAAACTTCTTCAAAACCAAAAAACCCACAAAAACCTTCAAAAGTTGTAAAAAGTATATATATATATACATATTTATTTTAGTACACTTGCCATGCGCCAGTCGCGTTCAATGTTCATCACTTAATGCACACAAAATTCCCATCATTCATTCTGCACAACTCCATTGTCCGCTGTTGCCTGTGCCTCGTCCTGTACCTCACCTTCCACGGCGCTATACGCCCTGCGTACATCTGTCAAATGCACCCAATATCTCAGGCCCTTCACCTTTACCGCCGTGGGCGTGCAAAACACTACCTCATAAGGGCCATGGAAACGTGGTGCATTCCACCTTCTCACAAAACTTCTGACATATATGTAGTCGCCTGGCATCAGCTGTGACTGTTTGTCCGGCTGTGTTACTGCTTCTGTTGCATTTCCTTCCTCTCTTGTGAAGGGCGGGGCAAGTTGTTTTGCAATTACGCGCGCTGCTTGTGCTAATTTTTTCAAGTAGTCGGTAAACTCCTCACCTAATACCGCAGCGCTTCTGTGTGCATCAGAACGTTCACGGAGAGGCGAATGTGTTGTGTGCATTCTCCTTCCCGTGACGATCTCGTGTGGGGATAAATGATGGTCTTTGCTTGGCTGATTGCGCAATTCGAACAGGGCCAGAGGTAGGCAGTACATCCAGGTCTTTTTTAGGGAAAAACATAGTTTTGACAACCTGCTTTTCAGCAGGCCGTTCATCTTTTCCACTACGCCATTACTTTGAGGATGATAAATTGAACATAATTTGTGTTTTATTCCCAATAATGTAGTCACTTCCTTGAACAGTTCATTAACGAAATGAGTGCCGTTGTCTGAGCGAATCACGTCGCAAATTCCCCAGCGCGGGAATACTTCCCTCACTAAGAACTTTGCGGCGCTTTTCGCGTCAGGACGTGCACAGGGGCCCGCTTCCACCCACCTTGAGAAGGGACATACGACCACAATCATGTAACGAGCCCCATTGCACCTTTCTCCCATATCTACATAATCGATGTGGAGCTCTCTAAATGGGCCATTGGGTTTTGGTATTGTACCTCTCAGTGTGCGTAATGTCATTCCTGAGTTGTAAATTTGACATGTTGTGCATTCCAATGCCAGCCTAGTGATGTGTTCCTGGAGGCAAGGTGCAAACCAATCCTCTTGTATCTCTGCCACTATGTGTTGCTTAGCATTATGTGCAGGGAAGTGTAGTTGTTGAAAGGCTATTTCTAACAACGTAACTGGCATCACTGCTTTTCCTGAACTCTCTTGTCGCCACAATAAGTCTGTTGGTGATTTGCTGCATCCTCTCTTAGTCCATAGCAATTTTTCTTCTGCACTAGCTCCCTCTTGCAGCTCTAGTATTTCTTGTGTGAGCATCATGTTATATCCTGTGGGGACCTCTTGGCTTACTGTGTGGTGCAACATGTACTCCCCTACCTCACCTTTCTGAAAGTATGAAGCTTCTTTGGCGGCGGCGTCTGCTGCCGCGTTTCCCAAAGATACAAGATCTGTGTTTGTAGTATGGGCTTGGCATTTCACAATTGCCACTGCCGTGGGGTCTTGCAGTGCCTCAATCAATTCTTTTAACAATTCTGCGTGTTGGACAGGTGTTCCATCTGCTCGTCGAAACCCTCTCCGCCCCCACCGTGCCAGCCCTCCGTGTACTGTGGTCGTCATGTATGCTGAGTCTGTGTATATTGTTACTGCGCACCCCTTAGCTGCATGCAATGCTTCTATTAGTGCTATTAGTTCTGCTGCTTGGGCTGAATAGTGTGATGGGAGGCGGTATTGCACTAGTGTCTCATATTCCCCTTCCTCTAATCGTACCACTGCCATACCCACATGTTTCTCTCCTGTCTCCATGTCAATTGAGGCCGACCCGTCCACGAAGTACACCTCTCCCTCGTTCAGGGCATTCTCAAAAACCACCTGATCCTGACCCTCGTCACTGGTGTATGTTGCACAGTTGTGGTTCTGCATGTCTTCTATTGTGCACGCCTCCGTGATGAATGTGGCTGGGTTTACAGTTTTACATCTTACTATATGGATGTTTGCACTGGACAATATTATCTCATATGCTGTGGCGCGTTGTGTTGTTAATGTGCTTTTTGATCGCTCTAATATTGCAAATAGTGAGTGTTCCACAAACAGTGTTACTGGACAGCCCATTACTATTGTGGCGCTTTTTTCAATGGCGAACGCGGCAGCAGCGAGAGATTGCTCGCACGCGAAATGTCCTTGCATTACTGCGTCCAGAGTGCCGCTATAGTAAGCCAGTGGCTTGTGACCCAACGATGTCTTTTGTGTCAGCACTGCGGTCATCAGTGTTCCCTTGCAGTGTGAAAATAAGAAGAATTCGCGTCCATAATCTGGGTTTGCCAGAACTGGAGCGCTTGATATTAGCTCCTTCAGTGAGTTAAATGATGTGTTCATTTCTCCTGTCCATTCTATGTGTCTGTTTTCCTGTTGTGCTTCTTTAAGTGCCTGTAACAAGGGCCTTGTATATGCTGCGTAGTCTAATATCCAAGCTCGGCAGTAGTTGCACATGCCCAGGAATTTTTGCATCTCTTTTACTGTTTTGGGCTCTCCAACGGCTCTAATTGCCTCTGCTCTGTCTGGTATGATCCGTTTTCCATCCTTTGATATTAGCTGTCCCAAGTATAGGACCTCTGTTAGGCAGTATTGTAACTTACCCTTATCCACCTTGTACCCCTTGTTGGCCAGTAATGTCAGGAGTGTTATTGAATCCTTTCTACACTCTTCCTCGCTCTGTGCACAAACCAATAAATCGTCAACGTACTGAATCACCGTACTTTCTACAGATAGGTTCCCTAGATCCTCATGTAATATCCTGTTGAATATGCTTGGGCTTTCGCAATATCCTTGTGGTAGTCTGCAGTGTTCAAATCTCCTCCCCCCTAGTGTAAATGCTGTTAAGTACCTGCTCTCTTCTGCTAAGGGGATCGAAAAGAACGCATTTTTTAAGTCAATAACTGTGAAATGAGATGCTGTTTTTGGGATGTTGCATAGTATTGTGGCCGGGTTCGGCACTAGAGGGAACTCTTTCTGAATCACATCATTGAGTGGGCGTAAATCTTGTATCATCCTCCAGGAACCTCCCTTCACCTTTTTGATCGGGTAAATGCATGTGTTGCATGGGGAATTTGAGGGCACTATTATTCCTTGTGCTAACAGTGCCTCTATTGTCTCCTTTATTCCCTCTTCTGCCTCGCGAGACAATGGATATTGTCTCACCCGGGGTAAAATTGCCCCTTCTTTCAGTTTTATCACCACAGGTTGAACTCCATGTAATAACCCTACATCATGGGGGCCGTTCGTCCATATGTTGGTTGGTATTAACCTCATGTCATCATCAAAAAATGTATGTGGTGCTCCAACTACTGCCATTAATTCAATTGGAGTTTCTCTGGCCGTAATCACGATGTCACATGGTATTGCTAGTTCCATTACTATTTCGCCGTCTGTCTCGGCGTCTGAAAAGAGCTCTTCATCTGACAGCTCTCGCAGTGGGATATTTGCATTTGTACACAGTACTGTACGCCATTCGCATCCTTCCATGTCAATCCCTATTACACATATCCTTTTTGCTGACACGTGTACTGCGTGCAAATCCAATGATAGCACTGCCCCAGTGGCTGTGTCGGGGCACACTATGGGGCGAAAGAGGAACTCAGCTGGGATCCTCCAATCCATTCTTTTTAGTTCTGGTACTATGAGGGCCAATGTTCGCATGCCCTCAATAAACACCTCCTCGTTTTTTGGTAATCCTCTAATTTCTGTGATGATTGCGTGGCCCTGCATTACTGCCATTATGCGTAGAGGACATATGCCCGGTGTTGAACATACTATACCACTTTCTGTAAATGATATGGTCATGTTTAGTTTGCTCAAGAGATCCCTCCCCAGCAAATTAATTGGAGAGCGTTCGTAGTACAGTAAGGGTGCCTTCACTGTTTTCCCCCCCACCGTTACATCCAATTCTTCTGTGTAAGGAACTTCAATTACAGCCCCAGAGAACCCCTGCGTCTCTAACGTCCTATTAGATAGCGGGAACCGGCCCTCTTTAATGCATGATTTCTCCGCTCCGGAATCCACCATGAATATGAATTGCTTGTCTCCTATCTGCGCCCCTATCAATGGTTCCTCTGATGCATTGTGGGTCGTAGATAGAACTGGACACGCAAGTGTTCTCTGTGGGCTGTCCTATGCGGGGTGTCTCATTGCCCCTCCCTGATCAAAAATGTTCCCCGAAACTACTGATACTCCGCTGTAGGGCGCGGGTGCGGGGGCTCCATTCGCTACTGTAGCGAAAGTGTTACCTGGCATGTATTGTATAGTGTCATTATTCTGTGGGTGATTTTGTGTTCTGTACTGATGTCCGTGTAGTTGTGTGTTACCTCTTTGCCCTGCATTTCCTTGTTGTTGGTGCTGTCCCATGGGGAGGCCGTATGGGCTCCCTGGGTGTGGGTGACCGTACTGTTCTGCCTCCTGGAACCCGTTGTTTTGTCTGCTTCTGCACTCCCTCGAGTAATGTCCCCACCTCCCACAGTTCCAGCAGCTCCCCTGTGGACCTCTGGGACCCTGCCATCCATTTCCTCCCACTCCACCATACCCTTGTCCCCCTCTTCGGCCCCTGTACCCACCTCTACCCCCTCGTGGGGCCCACTCTTGCCACATTGGACCTCCGTTCTGCTCCTGCTCAGTCCACTGTCGTTGTCCTTGTCCTGCCCAATTTGCTGCTATTCTTCCTTGTATTGCTATTTGCCCCTCCTCTCCTTCGTCTCCCTCCCTCATGAGTGGGAGCCCTGCTACCGCTGCTGCAACCTTCACCAGTTTTGATTGTACCAACTTTGCCTCGTCTGCCAACCTTTTCTGTGCTACTTCCCTCTCTCTCTCTTTTATCCTTTTGCAATGGTGCACTATTATACTTTGGATCTCTGGCCACCCCTTTGCCTCAACGCCCGCTATTTTATCGAGTGCCTTCTGCACCTCTTTTGGGAGCCCTCTCTTAATGATAAAATAAAATAGAGATGTGGATTGGTGCCAGGGTGTGCCCGTTTCCGCTCTCCACATCTCCTGCACCCGGAGAATGTAATCCATAGCATCCTCCCCGTCATTCATTGTACACTGCATTACTGACTGTAAATCTGGAGTATCTGGGAACGTCTCCCGCAGCGCATCCCAAACCCGTGCCCGCACTGTATTAAAGGACGCTCCATCATGACGGTCACAATCTAATGTCACGGCCGGGAAACCAGCCTTAACCCATACTCTGTCTGCTTGATCTCCTACTGCTTATACTAGTAGGCTTTTCACATCGCCTACTGCCAGCGGTATGCCGGCAGTATGTTTCTCGAATGCATATATCCACTTGCTTGCCCCTCCGGACAACGGGGGCAATAACTTCATCAAATTAGCTTTATCCATCTGGGCCCAGGGTATATAGTTTGGTCTTCCTCCCCCTCTGTGTATTAGTGGAAGTTGTAATTTTCCTTTTAACGTTGCGCCCTCACCCACTTTGGTCGTCGCTGACCCCAATGACGCCATCCTCCCCACTCTATTCCTTAGTCGTCCCATCCACTCGTCATCTATTGTTCCTAGCGAGCATGCACCGTCCAGCTCCTCGCTTTCCCCTCCTACTGCCATACTCAACCTATCACTCTCATCTATTTCGCCTCGGACATCACATAGCAGGTCCTCTCTGATCCCTGTCTGCCGTGATACATCACCGATGCTCCCCTCTGGTGTTTCCACCTGTATTATTCTTGTCGGTTCTTCCTCAATTCTGAACAATATTTCACCCTTTTTCCATCCTTCCTCAATTTGTCTACTTTCACTTGATGTTCTGGATACACGTCCTGATCGAGTGGGAGTGCATGCTGTACGCTCACATATGTCTTTTATTCTTGAGAGTTCATCCTTTGCTATCGAGAGCCTCGATTCTAAATCGCTCGTTAGCTTTTCTATGTCCCCTCTCTGCGTGCTTGTCTGGGCACGCTCTCTAGTGCTTTCGTATGGTGGGGGGGCTGTTGGTCTTAGGGGTGTAGTAGTTGTAGGGGGAGGCACATAAGTAGGATCACTATACCCTGCTGCGGGGGCTGGTTTATGTAATATCGGGTACAAACTAATCACCTCCGCAGGTTGTTCTGTATTTAGCTGTTCCTTTTCCTCTCTTGGAATCATCAGTGGGTTATCTGTGGTGGAAGGTAGATCAATATTTGGTGCCGGAGCTTTGGGTGGGGGTATTTCCTCAAATAGTCTCCAGAGATCTAATATCTCCTTCCTGTTTTGCCACTGTTTGCCCTTATACTTGAGGTGAATGCACGTTCGTACCATATCTAGAACGCTTTTTTCAAAAGACCCCCCCTCAGGCCAAATCTGGGGCAATCCTTCCCCTTTTAATTCTGTTACCCATTGATCGTGGTATTTCTTGATTCGTTCAGCGTATCCCGGTAAGCTCGTACAAATATGTGACAAGGGAGTTTCTGCCCCCATATTCTAAATCAATAGCACTGACCGTGTTCACCTCCTTTACTTTTGATTACGTATAGATATGTCTAAGTATATTTTTATGGCCCAGACAAGAGCGGACTTCTCAATGATATCACGCAAGTTAAATTCACTACTAGCATTCTTTCTTACTCGCCATTCCTCATTGTCTTCGCATCCCTGTTCAATCCCGCGCAATTTTCATTCACAATCAACCACCTGCTAGTTATGGTCCACACTCTCTGGCACCCCCTCGCGATCAGTCGTTCTTCTTCACTATTCACACGGTGCGCGCACCCCTCACAATGCTTTCCCACTCACACCTCGCTTTTTTCCTCCCTTTCCTTCCTGTCCAGCTGTCCCTGTTGTTCTACTCGGGTAACTAGATACCCGTCTGCATGTGCCAGTATTTTTGATCCCTATTTCTGCTGTTTTCCCCCCTGTCTTGGTATTTTATGTTAATCAGTTCACCCCAGGCTCACTTTTAGTCCAGACCCTTACCCTCTGAGCAAAAGAATAGAAAGAAATAGCAAATACTAAAATATACTCTGTGTCTTCCCTTGCCAGACACTAATAACTTATTTTTCACTTCTTTATATATTCCCAGTACTAGTTTAGATAGCACTATGCGGCGCCGCCTTCCACCCCCTCTCGGAGCTAGGTTTCCGTCACTTCTACTTCTTCATTTACTTCTTACTCCTAATGGCCATATGCAAAGAAAAAGATAAAGAAATTTTCAAGACCCGTCTTTAGTAGACCCCCGTTATTCTTCTCCTCTACCTGTCCCCGTTCTTCTGTTCACAATTTCCCCTCCCTTCCCCTTTACGATCGCTCGCACTCGGTACTCACGTGCCCGTCTTGAACCGATAGTCTCCGAAACTGGGTCCGTCCAGGCAGTGTCACCGGTAACTCAACGGTCAGCCCCTGGCTCCGGCGAGCGGCACTCAAAGGGGATTTTTTTCCAATCGGGATCCCGTACCCTTTCTCATTGAGTGCGCACTTCTTAGTGTGCCGGTCGCCGTTGGCGGGCAGCCTCCCGGAGCCGGCTCACCGTGCGTATCCCTTTTCGACCGGAGATTCTCGTGCCAAACGGGGACGGTTATAAGGAGTTTAGGAATATAATCACGCTATCGGGGTCACCACTGAAGGCAAGTGTCCCCAAACAGCACGATCCTCCCCGCAATGAGAGACAATGAAGGACTCTCCCAAAATGGGAATAAGGCCAAGAGAGTGCGGGTGAGCGTAAATGGGAGTTTATCAATCAGAATAGGGCATGCAAAGAACTCTGCAAACTCCGAGAGCGCTCTGTCTGACAATAGCAAAGACAGGCGTATTTCTAATACAAAAAACGTCATCAGAACCTACACACTATAGGGGGCACAAGTTAATTGGGATTGGGTGGCGTCGACTAACTATAGGTGTTGCTGCAGCGTGGTTGGTCTTGGCGTGAGGACGTCACTGGTCAGCCTCGTGGGTTGGGTTGGGCCTGGCAGGCCAGCTTGAGGTCATCCGAGCGGTGTTGGTATGCTGGGGCAGCCTGTGACAAAGATGAATACCTTTCCTGACTCGTTTGCCCTAGGCCATGCACACTGCAGTTATTCAAGAAACGACATTTAAGTTCATCAATAAATCGCTCAGCAGTTTATCTTATAAAATAAATGCAACACATGAGGAATGCACCTCGGGAGAGGTCTGGTGGTTGTCGGTTGGGGTGAGATTTACCTGTGTCCTATTGACCGGTATTTTAGGTCGAGGGGCTGGGCTCTGGGGCCTGAGCCGAATGATACATGTCTGTCTGCTGCGTTAGAAGTTATTATATAAATGGGTCTCTGTGTCTTGTCCCAGCGTTGGGGGTCGTCTTTGCACGGGGTCATGATTCTTGGGGTGGTCTAGGGGGATTGTGGGATTTACGAGAGGGTGCTGGTAGATCTGTGGATTCAAACGTGGGTTTATTACCGTGCTGTAAATAACACAGGTGGCGGGCTGTGGCCTTGGGTGCGGTACCGGGGCCTCTGACTCTCTGAAGCGGCTCCAGCTTGGTTGGGGGAGGTGAGGGAGCGCGGCACATGCCTTAGCTTCTTCATCTGGCAGGCTTCGTAGGGTGGGAGGGAGAATGGCCATATATTCACAAAGGTTTTTTCCTCGTGCGTTGCTGACTTTTGAATGCAGAACTTTTATAATGTTTTGCCTTATTTTGATCTTGTTTAAACACACATCTATATTTCAATTTCGTTACACATTTCTTTAATACATTCGGTCCGAGTACCTTTTCATTACATGGTATTATATCTACTACAGTGTTTAAGTATTTATATACATTCGACGGTACATGAGGTAGAACTATATTATGGACCACAGAGATTGACGGTTGCCACTATGGGTGACTTAAGAAGACATATAGGGGTTCATGTGTCTACATATGACTTAAAGACACTTTCTCTGTGATCTAGCAGCATTAGTACAGTCACAATGTGAAGTCATATAAACATTTCACTTTTATGGCTAATTCATAGTTTGCAGATTCTGTTTAAGAAGAGTAGTTCACTAATACCACTACTTGAATTCATTTCTGCGTCGCCCTGGCCTCGCGGACCAGGTCACACGGGGTGCAGTGTTACATTGTGGATAACGGACTGTTACAGTGTTAATATCTGGTGTTAGCTCGTACCCAACTTTCTCATGGGAACGCGCTCGCGGCGGAGCTGCCATGGTGCTGCGGCGGCAGAGATGCATGAAAGGCCCTCCAAAGGTGGGGGCCGCGCTACAGTGCGCTGAACTCACGCCATCTTTGCTAGACAAGATGGCTTCTAGGCCTAACTGAATTTTGGTATATGCAGGGAACGGATACGTGTGGGCAATGTCGTCGGCGGGTGAACCCTCCTCCACCTGGGCCCGGGTGGCATGAGGGGACGCCCACCGAGTCATGGTCCTCACCTGGGGAGAAGGCTGCAGGTGAGGAGGGCCTCGCGGCCAGTCCTCCCCTACAGGCTGCTAGGCAACTGACCTCATAATCGTTTCCAAACTCTGCTCAGAGTTGCCTAGGGTCGCTAGGCAACTGATATCACAATTGCTGCCAATCAAAGTGGGGCCTGTGCCGGGCTCGCTGTGCTGTATGTGGTGGCCACGCCCTCTCGGTGCGCGGCCTGCAGCGCAAGGCGCTGAAAAAACAACAAACAAGTGCTGCAGCTCTGGCACGAGCGCGGGGCGCCGGTTGCAGGAGTCACCCCAATTTGGGCGGCGTCTGAGCGATGTGCGAACCTCGGCAGCTCAGAGCGATTGGGCCGGTACAAAACGTAGGGAAAGCAGGAGCCGTGACAGGCGGAGGCCGCAGGGGCCTGGCTGCGTCCAATGATGGCAGTGTCTGCGGGGTCCACCGTAGACAAGACACAGCTGTGTCAATATCCTCCACCATCCGGCATGCACCTCCTGACCTCTGTATGCTCTGCCCGCCTGCTGTCACGCCGTCCGGGAGGTGCAGAAGTGAGCGGTCCACCGCGGGAGGACGCCGGCTGCCGCAAGATAGGAGGAAAGCCGTCCACAAGATCCTCGTCGCCAATGTTGAGAGAAAGGCTACACTTCAATGTAGGTTTATCAATTTATTAAGAACAACGATACGTGACAGCAGGCACTCCTGCCAACCAACTTCAACTGATCAGAATACCTTCGAGAATACAGTACATAAATAAACATTCTAAATGGAATTCATGTGAGCTCACGGTGTTGCTCGAGCTCAGCCTAAAGAATAGGATTGCCTAGAACACATGTAAACACAATACCAAGGTTACAATTAGTTTGATCACACAGATTGAAGTTTTAACATAAATGACAATCATAACAAGCACCTTTTTGCAAGGACAAAAACACTTGCAGCCCAAGCCTCGACTTTAGAAAGAAAGTTTTGTAAATTTTCACTCCTACCAGTAATAAACTTCTTCAAAGCGAAACCAACACCAGCAATAACATACGGTGCAGAGCTAATGCCTCAACTCCCGCCCACACTTTGGGTAAAACTCGAAGGCCTATTTTGGCGCAACATACTGAAACTTCCAACCTCGACTCCCATGGCAGTAATTAGACGGGAATTGTGCCTGTCATCAATGAAGTCTGTGGTCGAGAGGAACAGCATGCTTTTCCTGAGGAAAATCTTAAGAAAACCTCGGCCAATAATTCTTGACATCATCCATAAAGAAATTACGAGTGGGAAAAACAGGATGGTGGCCGCATGGTTTAAAAGCCAACTTGACCTGGTGGAAAAAAATCGGATGCTCGCAATGGGATCTTGAACGCATCCCTGACAAAGTCAAAGAAAAATTTAAAATCTGGGACTGGATCGTAACGCTGGAAAAAGCAAGAGAGTACATATCCTGGGCACACCTGATATTGAAGGCGCAAAAGGTGGACGAGGTTAGAAAGTACCTGAAGAAGTTCCCAGACAAATTACTCTGCATAACTCCCTTAAGAGCCGTCTAAACATTCTGAAGAGGAATGAAGTCCTATTTCCGCGGAAACAATCAAAGGATAACATCTGCTGCTACTGTACGACCACAAATAACATCGAGACAGTGCAACAGCTTCTCTTACTTTGCCCAGGGACAGCAACATTCAGATCCATTTACCTCCGACCCCACAGACTCAAACATCTCAAATTAAACAAAGAAGACTGGTGGAAATGGATGATGAGCAGAGACTCTGCATCCTTGACTATAGCAACAGCCAAATTGCTCCAGAGCTTGGACCTAGAAGGAAAGGCTAAATCCTTAGCTCCACAGGAAGAAATCACAGAAGTCTGACTCATGAGACATAATCACGACACTCATTGTCGCTCCATTTGTAATGAAACACAAGAAAAAAAATCAGTGACACCACGAGGAGGCTCAACAGGCCCGTCCAGAGGACATCAGCACCCCATGGAGAGCGAGGGAGCGCAAGGAGACAGGGCATCACGGAGAGGAGAGGGAGCCCAGAAAAGCAATGACAGGCAGTCATAAGTTGAGCAGGCGCGAGCCTACCCTCTCCCCTCCCCCCGTTAAATCATTATGCACTGGTGAACGGTGAAAGGGAGCCCTGAAACGCACAAAGGAGGGGCCTGGAACGAGGAGCCCCACGTTCTAAATACCACTCTGGAAGGACTGCCTGGGGGGAAAAGGATATGCTGTGGAGGAAAGGAGAGAGGCATGCCCAGGGTGGAACACTCTGAAGAGAGAACTGGCCTGGGGTCTGTGGTGAGCCACTGGCACAGATTGGGAACTCAGATCAGGGCACACGCTGCAGCCTGGAATTGCTTGACAGGAGATGCCACGTAGAGAGAAAGCTACGAGAGCCTTCAGAGAGACAGCAAGAGGGTGGCAACAATGGGTGGCACCCTGTGAAAAGCGCACTCGCCCACACAGGAGAAGACCCCATGGAGGAGAATACAAACCTGAGGACTGCAGACCCACAGACACACAAAGACATAAAGGAAAGACAATGGTGGTGGGGGGCATGGATACCCTGAAACAAGATGTACATACCCCCCTGGGGGCCATTGTGGATAGGGTCTACGTAGCCCTAGAAACAAGTGTCCAAGAGTTGGAACGGAGGGAGAAAGAGGCAAGGACCAACCTTGACGATGTGGAAAACAGGGAGAGACGAAACAATCTGCGGGTATAGGAGCTCCCTACTACAGAAGAAATCACCAAGAGATCTGGAGCTACTGCTGACACGCCTGGGAGGAGAGACAGACAGGGAGATCCATTTTGATAGGTTGCACAGAGGCGCCGGATCAGCGGGAGGACTGCACTCAGTGGTGGCGAAGTGCCACTATTACAGCGACAAAGAGGATCCTTAGGAAAGCCTGGGAGGTGGGCGAAAATAGAATGGGAAGGGGCCTCTGTGACTATCTTTCAGGACTTAGCATCTTATACCCTAGAGCAGAGCAGGACATGCAGGCCCCGGACACGATGGCTCTGCGAGGGAGGGGTCAGGTACCGATGGCCGATGGCGATTGCCTTTCGCACTGTCTTTCGACTATGACAGAGAGCATTATGAATTGTTACAGGGAGAGGAAGCAGGCCCGCTGTTACAAGAGTTTCAGAAAGGGGCCAGCAGCAAGACCAAAAAGTTCAATGTAAGCTGAGGGAACGCTTTAACAATGACTTTGTCCAAGTAAAGGGCAGCAAAAGGGACGGCAGTGCGAGGAAATCCAGGAAGACTGAATCCTCGCAACCCAAGGGACACAGATGAAGTAGGGCTATGCTCTGAATTTGGTGAATTGCTCTGGGTAAGGGAGGGGGGTGGAAAAGAATGTTGGGATTCATGGTTTTGTTCATGTTTTGGTGGGGTGGGGGATCCCACACTGTCCTAGTAGCCCAGGAATGTCTGGGTGTCTCAGGGAGGCTGGGTTGTTGACCCAAGCCGGGCTTGTTCTTCACAGGCCACTTTCAGGGAAAGTTCACATAAAGGGAAGGATGGAAAGGGGAGGATGTGGGGGGAACGCAAGCAAAACTTCTCCAAGGGCTTGGACCAAGGCTCACTCAAAGGGGACTGGGTGAGAGATACGGAATTTGTCAGGCTAGGCTATGGATCAATTGAAAGTAGTAACACTAAATGTAAAAGGGCTAAACTCCCCAAACCAGAGGTCCCTCACAGTCAACACGTTCTGTTAATTCAAATTTGGCAGTGTTCTTCCTACATGAGACCCACTATCATAAGGGGGAGGAAAGGGCCCTAAAGGGATCAGAGGTGGGGCAAATGTACTGGGCCTCGAATGCAGCCTCAAAGAAGGAGGGGGTAGGCATAGCGATAGCAAAGGCTAAGCACCTAAAGAAAGTCCAAATCAAGAGGGGATTCCTGGACAGATTTATTGCAGTCAAGGGCAGATAGGGGGGGAAATGGTCACTCTAGCCTCAGTCTACAAATGAGAACCAGGTGATGTTCCTAAGAAAGGTGTGCGCAGTGTTGGAGGATTGGGGAGAAGGGGCTACGATGGTGGAGGAAGATTTTAATATGATCCTAGATCCAAATTTAGATTGGTGGTCCACCCAAGGGGACAGGGGAAAAGGGAAAGACAGGGCCCACAGAAATGTTTTTATTTTTTTTTAAAACTTTTATTTTTGGACGGCAGAGGTACACAAGGCACACACATAAGGCAACAAATACATAGCAGTTACATCATAGAGCAGCACACCAAAAAGGATACAGCAATCACAGCATTGACAACTGAACGGTACCTGAAAAGGAGCAAAAAAAATAGGGCCTCACGCAGTGGGATCAGAGCCTGGTGGGGCAGGGGACAGACCAGATTCGGGAGTGCCCTCGCTTTGGATGCTAAGGAAAGCGTTGAATTCAGCCCAGATGTTCCTGGGGCGAGATTGGGCGGGGAGCATAGACAAGTATTCTTCCTCGCAATTTCGTGACCAGGTGAGTAAGCGCAACCATTTCTGAAAGACCGGGGGAGAGGGGCTTTTCCAGCTCTGGAGTATACACTTTTTGGCAATCATACAGCTTATATTTAGGAATTTAGCTAGGCGTCTGGTTTCATCGGTTTTCCAGACCCCAAACAGAACCGCCAGGGGGTCAGGATCAACCACAGTTTCAGTTATGTCAGAGAGTGTTTTCAAGATGCCTTCCCAAAACCCAGATAGCTCCCTGCAGGTCAAAAACATATGCAGGTGATCAGCTTCCTCAGCTCCACAGCGAGGACACAGGGCCGCCGCGGTGCGGGTGAATGTCGAGGTCCTGTGTGGAGTATAGTAGAGCCTATTGAGAAGTTTGTACTGCATGGCGCGGTGACGGAAATTGAGGGAGACTCTTTTTGTGTGTAGGCACATTGCGCCCCAGGCGCCATCAGATAACTCCAGGCCCAATTCATTCGCCCAATCGTCGCGCGCCCTAAGCACTGGGACTGTGATGGACTCCTTAAGGATCTTATATAGTGAAGAGACGACACCGTGGGCGCTGCCTGAGTTGGCAATGTATGCGATCGCCGGGTTATCCGGGGGCTCATCAGGAAATGAGGGCCATGTAGTACGGAACGCTGCCCGTAGTCTATAGTATTGGAGGGTCTCCAAGGCGGATCTGGTGTACCCTTGTTTCCATGTTTGGGGGTCAATGAACCTACCTTCTGGGTAGAAGTCGGACAGTGCTTGATACCCCAGAGTTCCCCAGTGTTGGGCTAAGGCATTATCATGTGTGGGTTCCAGGCCAGGCAGGCGCCACACCGGGAGCCATTTATAGTAAGGGAGGGGTTCGGCCGTCGGATACAGCAAGCGTTTCCAGGCATGAATGGTCGCACCGACGGGGTCAATAGGAGAGTCAGGTGTATAATGACGATGTAGTATAAGGGACATCATGTTGGTGCCAGCGGCCGCAAGTCGCTCTAACTTGACATGCGGGCGCGTTGGGGAGCCCGGGTACCAGTGAGTGGCATGTTGAGCCTGGGCCGCAGTCCAGTAGAGTAGCAGATCCGGAGCAGTGAGCCCCCCTTTTTTATAAGGGAGCGCCATGTCGGTCCACTTCTTACGCACTGCACCGGAGTGCCATAGGAACTGTGCGCATAGTGTATGCAGTTTAGCGAAGTAACCCTTCCCAGGCCATACAGGAACGTTGCTGAAAGTGTAAAGAAGCTTGGGGAGCAGGATCATTTTAATGAGAGAGAGCCGACCAGCCATGGATAATGGGAGCGAGCGCCATCTTGACATCTTGGCCTCAACCTTTTGTGCCACGGTAGAGTAATTGTCGGCTAGCAAAGTGGATTTAGTTAAGGATATCTGCACACCCAGTATCTGACACCGTTCGGGGACCAACAAAGGGGGTACTCAGTGGCGGGTTGTTGGGTAGATTTAGTGAGCGGGAAGATCTCTGACTTTGAATAATTGATCGTGAAGCCAGAGTAGGTGCCAATGCGGGTGATGTCCCTCAGTATGGGGTCAATGTGGGTCGTGGGCTCTCTAATGTATAATAGCACGTCATCCGCATATAAAGATATGATTTCGGGGTCATCCTTCAACCGTATTCCCTTGCGGGCATGACGAGCACGGACATAATCCGCCATCGGCTCAATTGCGAGAGCGAAGAGGATCGGGGAGAAGGGGCAGCCCTGCCGGGTACCCCTGAAGAGTGTGAAAGGGTCAGATGTCAATGAATTAGCCCTAACCCGAGCCACAGGGGAGGCGTAAAGTACTTTAATGAACCCGATCATGTTTGGGCCAACGCCCATTGTCTCCAGCACCAGCCAGATGTAGTTCCAAGAGACCATGTCAAAGGCCTTCTGAGCGTCCAGAGTGACCGCCACGGCCTGGGCGTCTTGATCTATACGGGACATAACATTGAACAATCTCCTTATATTATGGGAGGTGGACCTGCCGGGGACGAAGCCCGCTTGATCCTCATGGACCAGATATGGCATAATGGGGAGAAAGCGGTTAGCTATGATCTTAGCAATGATTTTCGTGTCTAGGTTCATGAGGGAAACAGGCCTATAGGACCCACACTCGTCGTCCGGCTTGCCAGATTTGAGCAGTACCGTGATGACAGCTTCACGCAAGGACGGGGGGAGGATGGAGAAGCGGAGTGCTTCATCCCAGACCTCGAGTAATTTGGGAGCCAGTATGGCCACGTGTTCTTGATAAAACTCAGCCGTAAGGCCATCGGGCCCCGGCGCCTTGCCTTTGGGCAGGTTCGAGATGCCCGTCACTATCTCATCCAGTGTTACCGGGGAGTCCAGCTGGTCGCGGGCAGCAGGGAATATTTCGGTGGTAGGGATCTGAGCAAGCAACTCGCGCATGTGTCGTTTGGAGTGTTCGGCAGGTTGGGAGTAGAGGGACCTGTAGAACTCAGTGAATACCTCCAAGATCTGTTGGTCAGCCCATTGTACGTTGCCAGATACATCTTTGATGGAGGTGATCTGAGCTCGGCCAAATTCCCCTCTCACCACGTTTGCCAGTGTCTTCCCCGGTCTGTCACCCTCGCCATATTTCCTGGCGGCCTGTGGGCGGCTGAAGTACTGGACTTCGTTGGTAGCGAGCGCATTGTACGCCTGCAGTTCCTCGCTAATTTTGACAAGTATGGCCGGATTGGCGCCTGTGGAGCATTGCTGCTCCAACTGCTTCAATTTGGCTTCAGAGCGACCGAGGCCAGCTCGGATTGCTTTCAGTAGCCCAGCCTCTCGTGAGATGGACATCCCCCTGATATACACCTTAAAGGCCTCCCACCTAACCGCAGCTGATGTGTCTTGAGGAGAGTTGTGGTCAAAGAAGGATACAATGTCTGCAAGGATATCGGCCCTAAAAACAATATCCCTGAGGGCCTCAGATTTGAATCGCCAGGTGCTGAGTGTCGGGATGGGTATACCCAGCTTCACAGATAGTGTAATTGGAGCGTGGTCGGACAGTGTGCGGGGGAGGATCCAGGACCCCTCTACCTCTCCCATGGTTTCATTTGACACGAAGAACAGGTCTATACGAGACGAGCTGTCGTGCACGGACGAGTAATAAGTGTACTCCCGGCACAAGGGGTCCTCCAGACGTCGCAAACATTGAGCGTCTGCATATGGCCACGTAGTCTGTGTGCGGCGCTGGTTAGTGCTCGAGAGGACATGCCAGTCCTGTCCAGGACAGTGTCAAGGATGAGGTTCAGGTCCCCCCCCATATAATCTGGATTCCTACATATCCCAACAGTATAGCAATTACCGCATCGAAGAACTCAGGAGAGTCAACGTTGGGGCAGTACGTGTTAACAAGTAGGTATTCTTTATTCACCATCGTGCAGTGCAGTATAACATAACGACCCTCAGGACATATATAGCTTTTGTGCAGAATAAATTTAATCGATTTGTGGATCATTGTGAGAACTCCCCTGGATTGGGAGGAGTAGGAAGTAAAGAATCTAGCGGGACCCCACGACGGGGCCATGGTGCCCGGAATGTGGGCATTGGAGTGTGTCTCCTGTAAGAGTAGTACCTTGCAGCCATGCCTATTAGCAAAGGCCATGATCTTACGGGCCTTAGTGTGATTGCTTAATCCGCGGATGTTCCAGGACATTATGACGGTAGACATATCAGTGGCAAATATCTCATCTCAGTATACTCGCATCAATGAACATCCCAGATCCAGCAGTAGTGCGCATTCCCGGGGTTAAAGTCGGGAGTGCGCTCATGTTTTGCCAACGTGCGCGCCGTGAGACCTTGCATGCCATTTTTTTCAAACACCCCATTCCCACCCGCCACCCTCACCACTAACCCGATAATCAGCAGTGTGAACATCACCCACCCTCAACTGTACAGAGCTGGGCCGGCCCCAACGTGGCCCAGACTGTACAAAAGCCCAACAGGGGCTGACCCACAACAAGGGCATATCCAAGAACAGTGCAATCGCAGTGGGGTGCGCCGTTGCCGTCCGTTACAAAATGAACATTGTTAGCGGTCATCTTGGGAATACCCCAGTCCTACACAATGGGGCACAGGGAACAACACACGTACCACAGGGATCCAGCAACCCAAACCAAGCGAAACAGTGTGACAGAACATGTCCCAGTGTTCGTGAATAGGGGGCAAAGGGTTGCAGCCAGAACAAGGGAGCTCTGCATGTCAGAGAACAACAGAAGTAAGTGTGGGAGAATAAACTGGACGGGATGACAGTTGCTCCCCGGCGAGCGGGTATACAGAGCGGAAATTAAACCTGCTTATGAGAGCATTGTCTCAAGGTGAATGCAGAGGTGTGGTCGCCCATGGATGTGAACAAAGAGTGGTAGGACTCGATCTACATATAGGCATAGTATCAAGGCAGCGCAGAGCAAGCATAGGATTCACTAATTATTCATAGAGTCATCAGCAGGAGGGTGGAGAGGAACATGTGCTTCTATGAATTTAACCGCCTCAGATGGCACCGTGAAGAAGTATAGTTTGTTGTTGAACGTGAACTTCAAGCGTGCAGGGAAGAGTATGGCGTAGGGGATGTTCCTCTCCCTAAGGAGTTTCTTCACTCCAAGGAACTGGCAGCGTTCCTGCTGAACTCCGGTGGAAAAGTCGGGGAAAATCCTGATCACCTGCGAGTCCATTCGTAACTCACCCCTTTCCCGTGCGAGGCGGAGAATTTGGTCGTGGTCTTTGAAGCTCAAAACCTTAGCAATGATGGGCCTCGGAAAGTCACCAGGTTTAGGCCGCGGTGACAGTGCCCTATGGGCCCTCTCAATGGTGAAGAAGGGAGACATGTCTGGATTGCCCAATAGGTCCTTCAAGAGATCCTCGACCGCCAATTCCAGTCGACCCTTCAGCGCATTTTCAAGGACACCAACGATGCGTATGTTGTTTCTACGCGACCTAGATTCGAGGTCATCGCATTTGGCCTTGACCGCCTTCATATCTGAGACCAGAGTGGACACAGTGCCCTGGAGTGTAGATATATTATCTTCATTGGTTCCAATCCTGTTTTCAGCCTCCGTGATTCGAACCCCCTGCTGATCCAGTTTGGCTCTGAGCGATGCTACATTGGCATTAATGTCATCGAGCTTTTCGTGGAAGGCTGCAAAGTTTCTAGCCATGGATTCCATTATCGCTGTGAGGTCAGTGGCAGGTGCCTCGGCGCAAGGCGGGTCGTCAGCTGGATCGCTTGATGTGTGGGCCGAGTCGTACCTCGGGGTGGCTTTAGCGAATTTGTCCATGGCCCCGGTTTTATTGGTATTCCTAGATCTGTTAGACATCGTAAATAATGTAGTGGGGGCACTGAGTGGCCAGAGTGGAGACCTCAGTAAGGGCGTTGAAGCAGGAGGCCACACGGTGTGGAGGTGCAGGAGAGGCCCCACCGCAAGTCCCGCAGTCAAAGGTCGGTGGGCCAGCCCGCCGATCCGAATTGCCCAGACAACTCCTGGCAGAGGCGGCAGGAACAACAGCGTCAGGGAAGTATAGAGTAGCTGCAGGGATAGTGCGACCCCACCGCCCTAGTGGATGGTGTCCGGAACAGACCCCGAGTAAGCACCACAGGAAGAACGAACAGCAGGAGCGTGGGCATTAGTGCACAGGCGGATATTGCATGGGGCAGTGAAGGCAATGACCAGTCAAGACGAAAAGCTGTGCCATAGAAGTAGTGCTGAGCTGGCAGGTGGTGCAGTGACAGGTAGAGAGCGTTGCAGCAGGGCCCCCCCCGGCTCAAGACGGGCACACTGAAGATTGTGCAGGTGTGGGCCACGGCTCCATCAATCTAGGGTCCATTAAGCCTGGAGCAAGGTGGCAGCGGGACAATCCGGGCCCGCCGGGATGCGGAGCAGCAACAACGCCGCAGGGTATGGGCCCAGAGACCAGCAATGCGGCACGGGAGCCAGCCGGGGCTGCGCAGCGTGGGGGAGAGGCCCAGGCCGGGGATGGCCTGCAGTAGAAGAAACGGGGTCAATGCAGCTCCGTCGGGCAGCAGCCCCAGCGGCTCCTCACCTGAGTCACAGCCCACGAGGATCCAGTCAGGAAATGCGCACAGCTCCTCCGGAGAAGGTGCACCACCAGACGCCGGGCGGCGCGGATGCGGAGCGGACACGGGTTCCCGGGTTTCAGGCACTGCCAGAGGCAGGTCCGGTCTCGGCAGCAGTGCAGGGGAACAAGCCGGAGCGGGAAGATGCAGGCCGCAGCCCAGGCTGCAGATGCCAGGCCAGCGGGAGTCCAGCCCGCGGCGCCTCCAAGGTGGGTCCCAGGCCAACGGCCGCCGAGCGCGGCAGCCAAGCCAAGAGAAAGGCGTAGCTCCTCCAGGAGGGACGCACCGCCCGGGTGCCGAGCGGCGCGGGCGAGGGGCGGACCAGGGCCCCCCTGATATCGGGCTCTCCGGCCGGCAAGACCGGTCACAACAAGGCCAGAGGACCCCGGCAGCAGCGCGGGGGAACAGTCCAGGTCGGGCCAGTGCAGGGCGCGGCCCAAGTTGCGGATGCCGGGTCAGCGAAGGGTGCAGCCCAGCCCACGGCGCTCCCAGCGCGAATCACAGAGCACCCGCGATACGCGCCACAGTCAGGCAGCCCAGTGGAGGGATGCGGCAGGGGAGGCTGCAGTGGGGCGGCGCGAGCCGAGGAAAATGTCACGTTGGGCCGCCGAGCGCCACGGCAGCCTCGAGGATCTTGCTCACGGCTCCCGGGGTCCGATCCGAGCCAGGATCGCGGTGACACGTAGCCCAAGTTATGGGGAGGACAGGGGGTCGACCAGATAGGCGCAAAGACACTTCAGACCGCAGATGTCCTCGGATGAAAAGCGGCTGTGCACGGAGCTAAACAGCTAGGCAGCCATCTTGACGGCTGCTCAACAGCGCCCCCCGGGCCCACAGAGATTTTACGCAGCTGCTGCAAGACTTCTTCTGGACGGATGTATGGAGAATGCACCAGTCACAGCAAGGAGGTTACACCTTCTTTTCCCCACCACACCAAACGTACACTAGAATTGTTCTTTTGGTGACACCACAGGAAGAGAGAGACCTAACCACTTACCCAAGGGTTGAAACAGTAACGTGGTCAGACCACGAGATGGTAACGGCGAAGTGGAGTGTTGGGAGGGACAAAGGGCACCCATGTGGCGCTGCAATGGGGGTCTCTTGCGAGACCCCATCTTCAAGGAATATTTGGGGAAAGAAATGTGCTGCTTTTTCGACACAAACAACAACGGCGAAACCCATTTGAAACATGTCTGGCAAGCGGCTAAGGCTACTTTCAGGGACCTCTTGATAGCAGAGGGGGCGCAGAAGAAGAGGGAGAGGGCTTTGATAAAGCAACTGCTATGGGGAGAACTGCGGCACATGCGGATGCGACTAACAAAGCCACAGACTGACAGTGAGGGACTCCTAGAGACATGAGAGACAAAACGCAGGAGTTACATTTGCTCCTGATAGGCGAGGTGGTCAAGAAGCTACGTTACATTAAACAAAGGTACTATGAGAAAGGGGACCGAGTGGGGACACTCCTGGCAAATAGGATCTGTGAGGTAAAGGTGGAGAGGAAGGTTAACAGGATCAGGGACGGGGGAGGCCAGATACTCACAACAAGGGAGAATATACACAATTGCTTTGCCGAATACTATGAGAACCTTTATGCACAACCTCACACTGAGGGCGACACAAAGGTTTGGGAATATCTAGATCGACTTCCCACGCCCTGGGTTGACAGTGGAGGAGAGGTCATTCCTTGAGGGCGACATCACGGCAAAGGAGGTGCGACAGGCGATAGCTCAACTTTAGTCAGGTAAAGCACTGGATGAAGACAGATACACCTGAGATTTTTATAAGCAGTTTCAGAAACTGCTGGCCAAACCCCTAGCCCAAATATTTAGCTCCATCAAGGGAGCAGGAAATATACCACCCACGTTCCTGGAGGCATTGATAGCGGTCATCCCCTAACCAGGAAAGGACAGGGTGTAGTGTTCTTCATATCAACCTATCTTGCTACTAAACATGGATGCCAAGATATTCGTGAGAATCTTGCCATCCAGACTGGAAGTCTACCTCCCCAAACTGGTCCACCTGGACCAAACAGGATTTGTGCACAATAGGCAAAGATCGGACAACTTGCGGAAGACTCGGCACGTCATGAATTTGCCTGAGGTGGTATGTAAAAGGGCCCTAATTCTGGCACTTGAGGCAGAAAAGGACTTCGATTGAGTCAGCTGGTCCTTCATGACAGGGGTCCTGGAGAAAATTTGTATGGGAACCAAGTGGCTGAGCTGGATCACAGCCCTCTATTTGCCACCAAAGGCTAGAGAAGTGGTTAAGGGGGGCATGCCGAGGGTCTCTGGAGCTACACAGGGATGTCCACTGTGACCCCTGCTATATGCCCTGGTCATGGAACCATGGGCGTTGGCGGTACGAGGGGACAAGAATATCACAGAGGGTGCAGATTGGGAATATGCGTTACAAAATTTGCCTTTTCGCCGATGAGACCTTGCTCTATGTTATGAACCCACACATGTCGGTTCCCGGCCTCCTGCAGACATTGGAGGAATACAGTGTATTATCCGGATTTAAAATAAGCATAGATAAATCAGTGGCGTTTATGCAGGGGGAATGGAGCCAAAATGCAAAGGACTTTGTCAGACACCTAGGCCTACATATGCAACAGAAAGAGTTTAGGTATTTGGGGATTAACATTACGAGGGACGCCAAGGATCTCTGCAGAAAATCATTTCACTCTTTGGGATAAAGTGCTGTCCGATTTGCGTCCCTGGGTAAAATGAATCTCTCCTGGATGGCGTGCCGAAACTTGTCAAAATGTCGATACTTCATTAGTTTGTTTCTTTTCCAAATGCTTACAACGCTAGTTTCGTCCTCATAGTCCAGAACGGTGCAAAGAGCTCTCTTGCACTTCCTGTGGGTAGGGGCAAGGCAAGGGTGGCCTACAGCACCCTACTCTTATCACAGGAGGAAGGGGGGGGGCTTTCCGGACATCGAGGCTTATTATAAGGTAGCACAGTTGCAAATGATGGTAGACCACCTGGACCCCGGAAAACAAAAGCAGTGGTTCCAAATGGCCCACTCGCTACTGCCACCATTGACATTGGGAGAATGGTTGTGGGTCCTACAAAAGGAGATAATCGAACGAGTGTTGACACATCCTGTGCTAAAAGTATTCTGGACAGTGTGGAAGGAAGTCAATGCCACGCACTGGCTCTTATCATGGCCTTAACCGCTTCGCTGAATCTGGTCTTCCCCCTTGAGAGACTGAATTGAGAACCTGGGGCAGTTCCAATCCTGGTATGAGGCAGGCCTGACCTGAGCAGGGCAGATGTGGGCGGACGGGGAATACTTACCCTTGTACCCTTGGAGTGTTTGGAAGAATGCCTCAAGGTGGGCAAACTCTCCATATTCCGTTACCTACAACTTAAGGGGGTGCTGATGGAACAGAGGTGGGGAAACAACTCAAGGCGGGAGCTCACGACTTTGAGAAAGCACTGCCACAAAGCACCGCCACCAAGGGGCGCATTGCTAGACTGTATGAGGTGCTCAGGCGTAGTGAGGTGAGATGGTTTCTACCAGTGCGAACCTGGTGGGCGGTGGCTGGATCTAGACAGGGACATCTCAGATAGACTATGGACCAAGATATGTAGAGCAGTTAAGGGTTCCACAGTGTCACCACAGTATAGGATGCAGGTGATAAAACTCATTCACCGATGGCACTATGCCCCGAATGCGCTAGAAAAGATGTACATGGTGTGGATTCAAGATGTTGGAAGAGAGTAGACAACTACAAAGTACATACTATCAAATGTGGTGGGGATGTCCTTGCAAACAGTAGTACTGACAATTAGTCCTGACGTGTCTAGAGGTGGTGGATGGGAGGCGAAGGAAAGTGTCCCCCTAATGCTCCTGTTTGGAGTAGAGCACCAAGAAAATGTAGGGGAGGGGGAAGGGCATATGATACGTACCCTGCTGGTGGCGGTAAGAAGCTGCATAGCTCAAGGCTGGAAGAAAAGCATAGACCCCACAGAAAAGAAATGGGTGTCAAAAGCCCGCCCCATATACCATATGGAATATTAGACACACCTGCTGGATGCGACAAAGACAAATATTGAGGAGGCCTGGCTTCTGTCTTTTGAGAAGTATGGACACTAAACAGCTTCGAGAGAATTACAATGGTAACTAACTGTGATATTAGGGAGATGTGATGCTGGAAATGCATCAGAGGGACAGGGCCTCTGAATCCTTGTCCTTTACTGCTTTTTATCGTGTGTTCTGTCATGTTTTCTGCCCAGGAGTCCATGTGGGACTCCTGGCAGTGCAGCTCTCTCTTTTGGTTTGGTGAACAGACCCATGGGATACCCTTATGGCACCCATGGGTAGGGGTACAACCCTGTGCCCCTAGTGTATGTTTTTGGGCACCTGTGGGTGGCCCACAGAGCAGGGTATGGGCTTGTGGCAGCTCTGTGCTGAATTTGACAGGTGCTCTGGGTGTCCTCCATTTTGGGATACCCAGGCCCTGCCATTGGGATCAGTTGATTCCTGATAGGAAACAAGATGGCCCCTGTGGCCTCTTGCTTTCTATTGCCTGTTACCTTGTTTCCCAAAGTCCTGGGAAGCCCTGACTCTGTCCCTTCCCCCTGACTGGCTGTTGGGTGGAAGTTCCATATATGGTGTTGTTGTGAAGGCCCAGCTACACTGACTGGAGCCTTCCCAGTGACTGTATGTTGTGGGTACCTCCTGTGGGTGGGACCTGGGTGAATGGAGTGTGTGACCAATCTACACTCCTTGTTGTGGTTGTCTGGTTTCTGGCATGAGAGACAAAGACTGAGACAGCCCTGCCCGAAACTGGCCTGAATGC
Organism: Ambystoma mexicanum; assembly: GCF_040938575.1. Lineage (NCBI taxonomy): Eukaryota > Metazoa > Chordata > Amphibia > Caudata > Ambystomatidae > Ambystoma > Ambystoma mexicanum. Next base: position 1,305,032,187 of record NC_090928.1, read on the forward strand.
AGTGTGTAGTGTTGAATGGCTGGGTACTTGTCCCAATCCACATTCCTTGTTGTGAGTGTCTGAAAGGGAGGAGTGTGGCCTGAATGCACTGTGTGCCTGATTGGCTGACTGACTGCATGAATGTCCTTCTGTATGATTGACTGCTGAGTGTGTGCCAGCAGTGTGGATGAGAGACAGAATAGTATATCTGGGGACCTCTCACCACTGTTTAGAAGGTTCAGGGAACGTTCAAAAGCGTTCAGAAGCGTTCTGGAGCTGAGTCTCCACTCTAAGAGTAACTGGAACTGCTGATCCTCGACGTCCAGCTGGAAGAAGAAGACTTGCTGTTGCATTTGCTTCGACCGATCCGAAGGCTGCCGAAATCGTCGAAGACTGACCCGAGAGAGGACCTGGTAAGGCGCCCTCTTCCCGTGCTCCGAGGGACCATCGAGCACCGCTCCATCTTTGCCGAAGCGCCCGGGAAGACAGACCCTCGAAAGGCTACCGACCCGAGACGGGACCGCCGAGGAGATCGAAGTGAAGCACCCGGACATCGCCGCCGTCGAAGTCCATTGCCGTCGACCAGGGTTTGCAGGTTTGTGTAACCGCTGGAGGCCCGTCGAAGTTGTGTTGCCCAGCCCTGGGGACCACTTGACGCCGTGCCGCCGACGACCGGAGACGTCCGCTCCTTTGCCTAAGAACATTCGAATCGAAGGACTCCCTCGTCCGCACCGTCGACCGCTTTATCCTGCCGGAGAAAGTCGAGAACGACCAACGCGCTGAGGAGAAACCTGCCGGTGGGTTTCCCGCCACCCGAAGACCACAAAGACTCGAACGACTCGACGCCCTTGCTGGGCCTCCGTCTCCACAATCTTTGCGGTCCAGAACTATTGTCACCGAGGTGCCCCGCACGCCTCTGCCTTGCAGGACGCCGACGCTCCGACGCCGACGAGCACCGCTCGGACGAAGCTGCCGCCTCATCGACACCGTTTTACCCTGTTTGTCGACGGACGTTCGACGCCCCGTGTCTCCCGCTTGAAAGGGAAGGCATTCAAGAAGGGCCGTCGATTCCTCGTCGCCGAACACCGAGTTCCTCGACGCTTCTCGACGCCTCTCGACGATCCGTGACTCCCGCTTGAAAGGGGGTCACTCAAGAAGGATCTGTCGACGCCTCTTCGAAGAACTCGACTCCACCAGGTACATTGGGGGGGTAAAAACATTATAGGAGGGAATAAGACTTGCAGAACAATATATGGACTGGGCTTGTGCTATATCTTTATTTTACAGGTTGCCCAGGTGGGGGGATCTCCACACAGAACTGTGTCTAGTGGTAGGGGCCAGTATTCTGCCTATTGCTCAACCATCTTATTTTCTCTCCTCTCTCTATTGCTGGTTTCACTCTGTTGATCTGTGTGACATTGTTATAGTATTGTTGATGCACTTTAATGAGATCTAATACAAAGGGTGGTACCACTTTAGAATTGTATATATTTGCCATTGTTGATTTTCCTAAGTACAAAGTGAGTTATTATGATAAGTGTACATAACCTTGAATATTGATTATATAAAGACTGTGTTCTAACCAATACAGTGTGTGGACATTCCTTTGTGGGGGCTTGGGGACTACACTGTACTTAAGAACCAGCCTGCATCACCTCCTGAGAAGCTAGGCCTTGATTGCTCGTCCATTGCTACCGTAATAGAGAATCTTGGCTGGGGTCTTCTGTGCCTCTCTTCTACCATATAGAGAGCAGAAGTACAGACACCCCTTACCGGTCTTCTTCACACTGGTGGCAGCGGTGGGATGCTTATGGTTTTAAGAATCAGTGTATAACCATGCCACTTACAAAAGATATCCGCACTTTATTAAATTAAGGTTTAGTTGTGTACAAGATAACTGCATTACAAACAATGGAGTCTATTGCAAATGGCAAATTGACTCGGATGAGCTTAGAGGCTCTCCAGAGTGCTTGTGAAGCCAGGGAGTTAGACGTTGTGGATAAATCTAGGGCTGAGCTGATAGCTGCCCTGGTGGACTACCAGACTGATGGTGAAACTCTTGATGAGGGGGGGAATGCAACCAATGAGGACTCTGCCCGTGGGATTTCTGCTGAATCTGTTTCTGGGAATGCCGCCATTCCTGCTGCCTCTGTTCCAAACCCCATCAATTCCTTGGAGCTTGAGTTATTAAGGATGAAATTGGCCTTTGAATACCGCAAGTTGGAAATAGATGCTGAACTTAAGAAAGAGGAGTTGGCTCAACAAGTGGAGCTCAAGAATAGGGATCTTGAACTCAGAAATAAGGACCTTGAACTCAAGAGCCAGGACACTGAATGTCAGAGAATCCAGCTAGAGAAAGCTAGAGTGGAGGCTTCAGTTAAAACCAGTGAGAGTGTCAGGTCCCCAGCCACCAAGTTTATGAAAGATTTGGTTGGTGTATTTGTGGAGGGTTCAGATATCCTCCAATGGATTGAAGCGTTTGAAATGGCTTGTGCGATTCCTGATGTTGATAAAAGAGATTGGGCTAAGTGTTTGTTAAGCAGAGTGCCTCAAACTGGATATGACTGTATTCTGAAGCTGAGTGTGGAAGAAAGGGGTCAGTATGAGTGTATGAAGTCTACTTTGATTGCCAAGTTTGGCAAGACACCTACCCAATACCTTAGAAGGTTCAGGGATTTTAAGAAAAGAGAGAATGTGTCTTGGGTTGACTGGGTGAGTGCTGCGCACATGAACATGATGGGGTGGATCGATGGATACAAGGTTAAGACTTTTGTTGAATTGTCCCACCTCTTGTTTTTTGAGCATTTTTCTGAAGCCTGTTCACCAGAGCTGCGTCAGTATGTGGCTGACCAGAACATTTTGGACCCCTTTAAGCTGGCTAGGTTGGCTGACAAGTGGGTCTCCCACCGGGTGTCCCCTAAGGACTCCAGTGGGAAGGACAAGGACAAAGAAAAGGGGGCCTCTCAGAAAGCTGAGGAGTCCCACAAGCAGTCACAGTCGGGTAAACCTAAACCTTCCTCTCCCAAGACCCAAAAATCTAGTGGGGATAAGTCATCCGTGGGTGGGAATAAGAGTAGTGGTCCACCTGCTGCAAAGCAGGCTCCCAGTGGTTCCAGTACCGTACCCCGCACTCCTGGCGCTTGTTGGGACTGTGGGGCTCTGGATCACAAAAGGGGTGACTCCAAGTGTAAAGGTAAGGCACTTGGAGTACAGGCTGTCAGCCTGACCTACCCTTACCCCGTGTCTGAGGTGGAGGCCACTGTCCTCCCCTCCTCTACCGGGATCACATTTGGTGCTCCGGTAGAGATTTCCTTAGTGTCCCTTGGGGCCTGGGACCAGTATGCAGAAGTACTGGCGACTATCCCACAAAACACCCGTAGGTTTTTGAGAAGTGTCCTCTTGAATGGCCAGCCTTCTACTGGTTTGAGAGACACTGGGGCAAGCATGACAGTGGTGGACAGGACCCTGCTCAAGCCAGAGGACTATGTAGGTGCTCCTCTGCAAACCACCAGGTTAGCTGGTGGGCCTCCCAAATTATCACCTGTAGCCTTAGTCACACTCATGATTGGAGACAAGACAGCAAAGCTTCCTGTCCTGGTTCAGGACAATGTCCCTGCTAACATTCTGTTAGGAAATGATCTAGTAGAGTTGGGGTTGATCTCGGATGGTCTTCCCATGACTGCTGCTGCAGTCACTAGGTCACAGGTGACACCGGGTCTGGCTGTGGGTCAGGTACCCGAGCCAAAGGCGAGGCCGAAGTCAAGAAGAAGGAAGACCAAGAAGGCCACCTCTGTGGAGGGAACACCTTCTCTTCCTGCTGTTCCGACAGCACCCATTGGGATCCATGCTCCGGACGGGCTGGGTCCAGTGGAAAACCCAAACTCAACTCCTGTGGGAGAAGAGACAGAAGACTCTCCTGTGGGAGAGGTTCTCAACCCGGAGGATCATCCCGACCTTCAATGCTTGTTAGCTGAAGGGGGACCCGCCCGGGCAGACTTCTGTAAGGGACAGAGAGAGTGCCACTCTCTCGAGGGACTGAGGAAACATGCCCTGTCCCAGGCACAAGGAGAAGTGCCTAGGACATTCCGGATTTATTGGGAGGGTAAGCTCCTTGTTAGTGAGCCCACTAAGCCTGAACCTGGTGCCCTCAAGAGGTTGGTGGTACCCCAGGTTTACAGGCCCTTCCTACTGCAGTTGGCGCATGAGGTGCCCTTGGCTGGTCATCTTGAGACCAAGAAGACTAAGCAGAGGCTCTCTGCCCATTTCTACTGGCCACGGATGGGAGTAGAGGTGGAGTCCCACTGCAGGACCTGCCCAACTTGTCAGTTGTCTGGCAAGACTGGAGGTAGTGTCATTGCCCCACTGCAGCCATTGCCAGTGGTTGGCACACCATTTGAGAGGGTGGGCATCGACATAGTCGGTCCCCTTGACCCTCCCACTTCAGGTGGACATCGGTTCATCCTGGTCTTGGTAGATCATGCCACCAGGTACCCTGAGGCAATACCCCTTCAGACTGTTACTGCCAAGGTGGTTGCCAGGGCTCTCCTGGGCATTTTTACCCGTGTTGGATTCCCCAAGGAGGTTGTCTCTGACAGAGGGTCCAACTTCATGTCTAGTTACATGAAAACCATGTGGAAAGAGTGGGGGGTAACCTACAAGTTCTCCACCTCTTACCACCCCCAGACCAATGGTCTGGTTGAGAGATTTAATAAAAATCTCAAGGGCATGCTAGGGGCTTTGGAAGAACCCCTAAGGAGGAAATGGGATCTCCTCCTGCCATGCCTGCTGTTTGCTTACAGAGAGGTACCTCACGAGGGTGTTGGTTTCAGCCCCTTTGAGTTACTCTTTGGACATCCCGTGAGGGGGCCCCTCGCCTTGATCAGAGAAGGCTTGGAAGCCACCCCTCCAGGTCCTGCCAAGCAAGTGGGGGACTATGTGTTAGGCCTCAGACGGAGGATGACACAGATGATGGGTCAGGCAACAGCAAATCTCAAGGCCAGCCAGGAATTTAATAAGTACTGGCATGACCTTAAAGCCTCGCAAGTGGATTGGACTCCGGGACAGGAAATCCTTGTGATGGAGCCTACCAAGCCTAGAGCTCTGGCAGACAAGTGGACTGGACCCTTCAGGATCATCTCCAAGATGGGCGAAGTCAATTATCTGGTTGACATGGGAGCCTCTGGGGTAGCCCCTCAGATATTCCATGTCAACAGGCTCAAGCCTTTCCACCGGCGAGCAGAAGTATCATGTCTCTTGCTAGCTTCAGGGCAAGAAGAGGATGAGAGTGAGCCGCTTCCTGATTTGCTGCATAGCAACCCTCAGGATGGCTCAGTGGAGGGAGTACATCTCTCTCCGGATTTGACAACAGAGCAACAGAGGGCCTGCAGGGCTTTACTCCAACAGTATGCCTCTCTGTTTTCACTGACGTCAGGCCTTACACCGTGGTGTAGGCATGAAATTGACACTGGTGACAGTGTGCCTGTCAAAAGCAGGTGCTACCGTATGTCAGATACCGTCAAGAACCACATCCAGGCTGAGGTCGCCAAGATGTTGGATCTGGGTGTTATTGAACCCTCAACCAGTCCCTGGTCCAGTCCAGTGGTCCTTGTCCCCAAGGCAAGTTCCCAGGCGGGTACCAAGGATTGGAGGTTCTGTGTGGACTACCGAGGAGTCAATGCCGTCACCAAAATTGACGCGCACCCATTGCCCAGGGCTGATGAGCTTGTGGACACCATAGGTGCTGCCAAATTTGTGAGCACCTTTGACCTTACCTCAGGCTATTGGCAAATAGCTCTGACGGACCATGCCAAGGAAAAGACGGCCTTCTCAACACCTGAGGGACTCTACCAGTTTAGGGTCATGCCTTTTGGGTTGAAGAATGCCCCTGCCACTTTCCAGAGATTGGTCAACCATGCGCTCAGTGGGCTGGAAGCCTTTTGTGTGGCTTACTTAGACGACATTGCCGTCTACAGTTCCACCTGGGAAGAGCATTTGACACATCTGGATAAGGTGTTGCAGGCCTTGAAAAGGGCTAACCTCACTATCAAAGCCACCAAGTGCCAGATAGCCCAGGGGAAAGTTACCTATCTTGGTCATGAGGTAGGAGGGGGTCAAATCCAACCTCTCTCCAGTAAAGTACAGGATGTACAGAACTGGGAGACTCCCACTACTCAAACCCAGGTGAGAGCCTTTTTGGGCCTCACTGGGTACTATCGCAATTTCATGGCAGACTATGGAACCATAGCTGCACCCCTGACAGCTCTAACTTCACCCAAACAGCCTAGGAAGGTTAATTGGACCGAAGACTGTCAGAGGGCCTTTGATGGCTTGAAAGAAAGTCTGTGTAGGGCACCTGTGTTGTGTGCGCCTGACTACAGCCGACCCTTTATCGTCCAGACGGATGCCTGCGACACCGGAATTGGAGCTGTCTTGTCCCAGTTAGATGACAAAGGGAGAGAACATCCTATCATATTCATCAGTAGACAACTCAAGGGTAGAGAACTTAGGTGGGCTACTGTTGAAAAGGAGTGTTTTAGCATAGTTTGGAGCCTTAGGTGTTTTAGGCCCTACCTTACGGGGTCTACCTTCAAGGTCCAAACAGATCATAAGCCCCTGAAGTGGCTTATGCAAATGAAGGGTGAGAATCCGAAATTGCTCAGGTGGTCCATTAGCCTGCAAGGGCTAGACTTCACCATAGAGCACAGACCAGGGAAGAGTCACCATAATGCAGATGGCCTTTCCAGAAGGTATGTCGACCGTCTGGATGAGGGTGTCTATCCCGTGGGAGATTAGACACCCTCCACCTCAGTCTGGGGGGGGGCGACTGTGATGCTGGAAATGCATCAGAGAGACAGGGCCTCTGAATCCTTGTCCTTTACTGCTTTTTATCATGTGTTCTGTCATGTTTTCTGCCCAGGAGTCCATGTGGGACTCCTGGCAGTGCAGCTCCCTCTTTTGGTTTGGTGAACAGACCCATGGGATACCCTTATGGCACCCATGGGTAGGGGTACAACCCTGTGCCCCTAGTGTATGTTTTTGGGCACCTGTGGGTGGCCCACAGAGCAGGGTATGGGCTGGTGGCAACTCCGTGCTGAATTTGACAGGTGCTCTGGGTGTCCTCCATTTTGGGATACCCAGGCCCTGCCATTGGGATCAGTTGATTCCTGATAGGAAACAAGATGGCCCCTGTGGCCTCTTGCTTTCTATTGCCTGTTACCTTGTTTCCCAAAGTCCTGGGAAGCCCTGACTCTGTCCCTTCCCCCTGACTGGCTGTTGGGTGGAAGTTCCATATATGGTGTTGTTGTGAAGGCCCAGCTAGACTGACTGGAGCCTTCCCAGTGACTGTATGTTGTGGGTACCTCCTGTGGGTGGGACCTGGGTGAATGGAGTGTGTGACCAATCTACACTCCTTGTTGTGGTTGTCTGGTTTCTGGCATGAGAGACAAAGACTGAGACAGCCCTGCCCGAAACTGGCCTGAATGCAGTGTGTAGTGTTGAATGGCTGGGTACTTGTCCCAATCCACATTCCTTGTTGTGAGTGTCTGAAAGGGAGGAGTGTGGCCTGAATGCACTGTGTGCCTGATTGGCTGACTGACTGCATGAATGCCCTTCTGTATGATTGGCTGCTGAGTGTGTGCCAGCAGTGTGGATGAGAGACAGAATAGTATATCTGGGGACCTCTCACCACTGTTTAGAAGGTTCAGGGAACGTTCAGAAGCGTTCAGAAGCGTTCTGGAGCTGAGTCTCCACTCTAAGAGTAACTGGAACTGCTGATCCTCGACGTCCAGCTGGAAGAAGAAGACTTGCTGTTGCATTTGCTTCGACCGATCCGAAGGTTGCCGAAATCGTCGAAGACTGACCCGAGAGATGACCTGGTAAGGCGCCCTCTTCCCGTGCTCCGAGGGACCATCGAGCACCGCTCCATCTTCGCCGAAGCGCCCTGGAAGACAGACCCTCGAAAGGCTGCCGACCCGAGACGGGACCGCCGAGGAGATCGAAGTGAAGCACCCGGACATCGCCGCCGTCGAAGTCCATTGCCGTCGACCAGGGTTCGCAGGTTTGTGTAACCGCTGGAGGCCCGTCGAAGTTGTGTTGCCCAGCCGTGGGGACCACTTGACGCCGTGCCGCCGACGACCGGAGCCGTCCGCTCCTTTGCCTAAGAACATTTGAATCGAAGGAATCCCTCGTCCGCACCGTCGACCGCTTTATCCTGCTGGAGAAAGTCGAGAACGACCAACGCGCTGAGGAGAAACCTGCCGGTGGGTTTCCCGCCACCCGAAGACCACAAAGACTGGAATGACTCGACGCCCTTGCTGGGCCTCCGTCTCCACAATCTTTGCGGTCCCGAACTATTGTCACCGAGGTGCCCCGCACGCCTCTGCCTTGCAGGACGCCGATGCTCCGACACCGACGAGCACCGCTCGGACGAAGCTGCCGCCTCATCAACGCCGTTCTACCCTGTTTGTCGACGGACGTTCGACGCCCCGTGTCTCCCGCTTGAAAGGGAAGGCATTCAAGAAGGGCCGTCGATTCCCCGTCGCCGAACACCGAGTTCCTCGACGCTTCTCGACGCCTCTCGACGATCCGTGACTCCCGCTTGAAAGGGGGTCGCTCAAGAAGGATCTGTCGACGCCTCTTCGAAGAACTCGACTCCACCAGGTACATTGGGGGGGTAAAAACATTATAGGAGGGAATAAGACTTGCAGAATAATATATGGACTGGGCTTGTGCTATATCTTTATTTTACAGGTTGCCCAGGTAAGGGGATCTCCACACAGAACTGTGTCTAGTGGTAGGGGCCAGTATTCTGCCTATTGCTCAACCATCTTATTTTCTCTCCTCTCTCTATTGCTGGTTTCACTCTATTCATCTGTGTGACATTGTTACAGTATTGTTGATGCACTTTAATAAGATCTAATACAAAGGGTGGTACCACTTTAGAATTGTATATATTTGCCATTGTTGATTTTCCTAAGTACAAAGTGAGTTATTATGATAAGTGTACATAACCTTGAATATTGATTATATAAAGACTGTGTTCTAACCAATACAGTGTGTGGACATTCCTTTGTGGGGGCTTGGGGACTACACTGTACATAAGAACCAGCCTGCATCACCTCCTGAGAAGCTAGGCCTTGATTGCTCGTCCATTGCTACCGTACTAGAGAATCTTGGCTGGGGTCCTCTGTGCCTCTCTTCTACCATATAGAGAGCAGAAGTACAGACACCCCCTACCAGTCTTCTTCACAGGAGAAGCCAACAATGGACTTGAATTAGGAAATGCGTGAAGGTGGGGGGTGGGACGGGATGCACAATTCATATGTATCACTAAAGGTTTGTTAGCAATGTGGCTACAAGTAAAAATGTGCTATGTAAATGTTAATACAATTTAATTTGGAAAAGAAACTGCTAATTGACAATTAAAAGAGAACAGCATTAACACACAACAATACGCACACAATTCTAAAACTTTGAGTACATGACTTAAAAATGATGTTGTACATATAAGCAGTTAATTCAATGCCCTTTTCCTCTGCAGCCAGGCTCAATAAATGTAGCGAGTGGTAGCAAAGACCACAGATAAAAGAGAAGCCTGCATCAGAAAAAACATAGCCGATCTTTAAGTGCGAGTGCCAGCATCCTGCATGACAGGTCTCAAATACATACATACATAAATACATATCAAGCGAATGATTGAGGGGCAGATTAATAAAAAGTGGGACATCATTTCCTTTGCAGCTGCACACATTGGGCACAGCTCGGAATCATATCCCCTCCATGAGTATGTAATAGCTGCGACCGAAGAATACCCAGCCTAAACCGGATATACAACGATTTATCCTAGGCAGGGAAGATTGTGTCCATATGGGGTTTAAACCCCATCACTGGCTCATGTTCACAATACCCAGAACTCAGTTTCAATTTAGAGGAATCTGACATGAGCCGCTACTATGCCCATATCCTAGAGGATACCTTTAAATCACCAAGATTTGATAGGCAGATAGATCGCGGCTTCACCCAGAGCTCGGGTGCATGGTGGGCAAGCCATTTCAAGCTACACCCCCCATCCAGGGATAAAATATTTAAGATCGCATCCCTGCTCTGGACCACAGCCGGTTGAGTCCATAATTTGGCCTGAAAGAAAACCGGTTTACAGATAGCTTCTACACTAACTGGAGTAGTGCCATATTCTTGATGGAACCGTGCTGTTGGAGAACTCGAAGGAAGGAGCCATCATTTCTTCAAGAATGTATTCTCTCCTGTGTCCAGCTTCCCAGCACTTGCGTATCCCCAAAGCTCGGCTCCATACAATGTTGCTGGCAGTACTTGCCTTGTATATAGATACAGAGCCGGGGATATAGCACTGCTCCCATGCTGCTGGAAGTACTTGCCTTGTATATAGATACAGAGCCGGGGATATAGCACTGCTCCCATGCTGCTGGCAGTACTTGCCTTGTATATAGGTACAGAGCCGGGGATATAGCACTGCTCCAATACTGCTGGCAGTACTTGCCTTGTATATAGATACAGAGCTGGGGATATAGCACTGCTGCAATGCTGCTGGCAGTACTTGCCTTGTATATAGCTACAGAGCCGGGGATATAGCACTGCTCCCATGCTGCTGGCAGTACTTGCCTTGAGTATATAGATACAGAGCCGGGGATATAGCACTGCTCCCATTTTGCTGGCAGTACTTGCCTTGTATATAGGTACAGAGCCAAGGATATAGCACTGCTCCAATGCTGCTGGAGGTACTTGCCTTGTATATAGATACAGATCCGGGGATATAGCACTGCTCCAATGCTGCTGGCAGTACTTTAATTATTATTATTTGGCATTTATATAGTGCTACAAACCCTTAGGTATCTGAGCGCTGCTTATTATTACCCACGGTGTGTGGTGCTCATTTATCGACCTCGGAAGGACGACACGCTGAGTGTGGCGCTGCCGGGATTCGAACCTGCTTTCGCAGGCTCTGCACTGATGTCAAAGCGAGCGCTCTACTCGCTGTGCCACTTGCCTTGTATATAGATACAGAGCCGGGTATATAGCACTGCTCCCATGCTGCTGGCAGTACTTGCCTTGTATATAGCTATGGAGCCGGGGATATAGCACTGCTCCAATGCTGCTGGCAGTACTTGCCTTGTATATAGGTACAGAGCCGGGGATATAGCACTGCTCCAATGCTGCTAGCAGTACTTGCCTTGTATATAGCTACGGACCCGGGGATATAGCACTGCTCCCATGCTGCTGGCAGTACTTGCCTTAAGTATATAGCTACAGAGCCGGGGATATAGCACTGCTCCCATGCTGCTGGCAGTACTTGCCTTGTATATAGATACAGAGCCGGGGATATAGCGCTGCTCCCATGCTGCTGGCAGTACTTGCCTTGTATATAGATACGGAGCCGGAGATATAGCGCTGCTCCCATGCTGCTGGCAGTACTTGCCTTGTATATAGCTACGGAGCCGGGGATATAGCACTGCTCCAATGCTGCTGGCAGTACTTGCCTTGTATATAGCTACGGAGCCGGGGATATAGCACTGCTCCAATGCTGCTGGCAGTACTTGCCTTGTATATAGCTATGGAGCCGGGGATATAGCACTGCTCCAATGCTGCTGGCAGTACTTGCCTTGAGTATAGCTACAGAGCCGGGGGTATAGCACTGCTCCCATGCTGCTGGCAGTACTTGCCTTGAGTATATAGCTACAGAGCCAGGGATATAGCACTGCTCCCATGCTGCTGGCAGTACTTGCCTTGTATATAGGTACAGAGCCGGGTATATAGCACTGCTCCAATGCTGTTGGCAGTACTTGCCTTGTATATAGCTACGGAGCCGGGGATATAGCACTGCTCCAATGCTGCTGGCAGTACTTGCCTTGTATATAGATACAGAGCCGGGGATATAGCACTGCTCCCATGCAGAGGGCAGTACTTGCCTTGCATATAGATACAGAGCCCGGGATATAGCACTGCTCCCATGCAGCTGGCAGTACTTGCCTTGCGTATAGATACAGAGCCGGGGATATAACACTGCTCCCATGCTGCTGGCAGTACTTGCCTTGCGTATAGCTACAGAGCCGGGGATACAGCACTGCTCCCATGCTGCTGGCAGTATTTGCCTTGCGTATAGCTACAAAGCCGGGGATACAGCACTGCTCCCATGCTGCTGGCAGTACTTGCCTTGCGTATAGCTACAGAGCCGGGGATATAGCACTGCCCCCATGCTGCTGGCAGTAGTTGCCTTGTATATAGATACAGAGCCGGGGATATAGCACTGCTCCCATGCTGCTGGCAGTACTTGCCTTGTGTATAGATACAGAGCCGGGGATATAGCACTGCTCCAATGCTGCTGGCAGTACTTGCCTTGAGTATAGATACAGAGCTGTGGATATAGCACTGCTCCAATGCTGCTGGCAGTACTTGCCTTAAGTATATAGCTACAGAGCCGGGGATCTAGCACTGCTCCCATGCTGCTGGCAGTACTTGCCTTATATATAGCTACGGAGCCGGGGATATAGCACTGCTCCAATGCTGCTGGCAGTATTTGCCTTGTATATAGGTACAGAGCCGGGGATATAGCACTGCTCCAATGCTGCTGGCAGTACTTGCCTTGTATATAGCTACGGAGCCGGGGATATAGCACTGCTCCAATGCTGCTGGCAGTGCTTGCCTTGTATATAGCTACGGAGCCGGGGATATAGCGCTGCTCCCATGCTGCTGGCAGTACTTGCCTTTTATATAGCTACAGAGCCGGGGATATAGCGCTGCTCCCATGCTGCTGGCAGTACTTGCCTTGTATATAGATACAGAGCCGGGGATATAGCACTGCTCCCATGCTGCTGGCAGTACTTGCCTTTTATATAGCTACAGAGCCGGGGATATAGCACTGCTCCCATGCTGCTGGCAGTACTTGAATTGTATATAGATACAGAGCCGGGGATGTAGCACTGCTCCCATGCTGCTGGCAGTACTTGCCTTGTATATAGATACAGAGCCGGGGATGTAGCACTGCTCCAATGCTGCTGGCAGCACTTGCCTTGTATATAGATACAGAGCCGGAGATATAGCACTGCTCCAATGCTGCTGGCAGTACTTGCCTTGTATATAGATACAGAGCCGGGGATATAGCACTGCTCCCATGCAGAGGGCAGTACTTGCCTTGCGTATAGATACAGAGCCCGGGATATAGCACTGCTCCCATGCTGCTGGCAGTACTTGCCTTGCGTATAGATACAGAGCCGGGGATATAGCACTGCTCCCATGCTGCTGGCAGTACTTGCCTTGCGTATAGCTACAGAGCATGGGATACAGCACTGCTCCCATGCTGCTGGCAGTACTTGCCTTGCGTATAGCTACAGAGCCGGGGATATAGCACTGCTCCCATGCTGGTGGCAGTACTTGACTTGCGTATAGCTACAGAGCCGGGGATATAGCACTGCTCCCATGCTGCTGGCAGTACTTGCCTTGCGTATAGTTACAGAGCCGGAGATATAGCACTGCTCCCATGCTACTGGCAGTACTTGCCTTGCGTATAGATACAGAGCCGGAGATATAGCACTGCTCCCATGCTGCTGGCAGTACTTGCCTTGCGTATAGCTACAGAGCCGGGGATATAGCACTGCTCCCATGCTGCTGGCAGTAATTGGCTTGCTTATACTTACAGAGCCGGGGATATAGCACTGCTCCCATGCTGCTGGCAGTACTTGCCTTGCGTATAGATACGGAGCCGGGGATATAGCACTGCTCCAATGCTGCTGGCAGTATTGCCTTGAGTATAGATACGGAGCCGGGGATATAGCACTGCTCCAATGCTGCTGGCAGTATTGCCTTGAGTATAGATACGGAGCCGGGGATATAGTACTGCTCCAATGCTGCTGGCAGTACTTGCCTTGTATATAGCTATGGAGCCGGGGATATAGCACTGCTCCAATGTTGCTGGCAGTACTTGCCTTGTATATAGCTATGGAGCCGGGGATATAGCACTGCTCCAATGCTGCTGGCAATACCTTCCTTGTATATAGGTATGGAGCCGGGGATATAGCACTGCTCCCATGCTGCTGGCATTACTTGCCTTGTATATAGATACGGAGCCGGGGATATAGCACTGCTCCCATGCTGCTGGCAGTACTTGCCTTGTATATAGCTACGGAGCCGGGGATATAGCACTCCTCCCATGCTGCTGGCAGTACTTGCCTTGTATATAGCTACGGAGCCGGGGATATAGCACTGCTCCCATGCTGCTGGCATTACTTGCCTTGTATATAGATACGGAGCCGGGGATATAGCACTGCTCTCATGCCGCTGGCAGTACTTGCCTTGTATATAGATACGGAGCCGGGGATATAGCACTGCTCCCATGCCGCTGGAAGTACTTGCCTTGTATATAGCTATGGAGCCGGGGATATAGCACTGCTCCCATGCTATTGGCGTACTTGCCTTGTATATAGCTAAGGAGCCGGGGATATAGCACTGCTCCCATGCTGCTGGCAGTACTTGCCTTGTATATAGATACAGAGCTGGGGATATAGCACTGCTTCCATGCCGCTGGCAGTACTTGCCTTGTATATAGCTACATAGCCGGGGATATAGCACTGCTCCCATGCCGCTGGCAGTACTTGCCTTGCATATAGCTACAGAGCCGGGGATATAGCACTGCTCCCATGCCGCTGGCAGTACTTGCCTTCCATATAGATACAGAGCCGGGGATATAGCACTGCTCCCATGCTGCTGGCAGTACTTGCCTTGCATATAGCTACAGAGCCGGGGATATAGCACTGCTCCCATGCTGCTGGCAGTACTTGGCTTGCATATTAGCTACAGAGCCGGGGATATAGCACTGCTCCCATTCCCATGCTGCTGGCAGTACTTGCCTTGTATATATTTACAAAAAGCCAGGATAGCCCCACTAAACTTATCCAAAGTAAGAGCAGCTTTATCTACCTGTCATCCATCCTGGACACTCCTGGAATCTCACTCCCAAATAGTCTAAGCAATGAACCTGTTCTATTGGCTCACCCTAAACCTCCATCCTGATTGATACAGGCTTAGAGAATTGGGATCTGAACACCATAGATTTGGTCTTAGAGATGTTTAGTTCCAGTTTTAAATCCTTGTGCTTGCCAAGGAAAATACCCAGGGATTTCTGAAGGCCGCACGGTGTGGTGGCAATCAAAACCACATCATCTGCGTAAAATAGAGCCGGGAGTCTGATTTTAGGGCAGTCCCGTGACCCACCTATCAATGTGTCTATAATTCCTGGATAGAGATGTTAAATAGAAGTGGGGCCAGGACGGAACACTGTCTGACGCTCCGCCCCACATTGAAAGGACTTGTTCGCTCCCCACCCAGCCCATAATGGACACATGGTTTAGAGTCCTCTTGGATATTATGCAGATCAGATAGGAGGTGGTCTTACTGCTAGGAGTACCAAGTACAGGAATAACACATACATCTTCGACAGGACAGAGTACTTTTGAATTATCAAAAAACAGCATAAGGCATTGGTCCACTGTACCTCTGCCCCTCTGAAAACCTGCCTAGAGATCACGGATAATATTCTATCCACCCAAACCTGCATATGGTTTTCCAGTGCCTTCTAGCAGGGAGATCAGCCTATAATTAGACAGACTGTCTCTTCCACCTTTCTTACAGATAGGAACAATCACTGCCTTATGCCAAGAATCAGGAATTTCCCCTGTAACCAGATGGCATTACATATTTTGCACAGGACGGATCCCCGGATAATGACCTAATTCTTGAATAGATCTTGCAGTATTAAATCTGAGCCTGTAGCCTTTACGCGTGTCACGGACCCAATAGCATGCACTACCTCTCTCTCCATAATATAAGGAATTCTCTTTTTTTGGTAAATTTTGCATTGCCTGAAGTTGAGATAGTGTAAAAGAACGGCAATATAGATCCAAAAATACAACCCCCCATCTTCACGACTGATACAGCAGTTCAAAGGTTGGTCACCCTTCAGCTTCCCATCAGTTACCTTTTTCCAGAAAGACACAGTATCCCCAGATTGGAGGGAATTGGACAGAGCCTCCTGCCTTCCTATAGTATAGTCTTTCTTTTTACCGGCAATCAAGTTCTTACACCTGTCCCTGAACTTGCGCAATTTAATTCTATCCACCCTGCCCCCCCCCATGGGGAACCAACACATTTGTCTCTTTGCAGCTCCGCAGGCCTCATCATACCAGCTCTGGTGGCTCAGTAGTTTCCTCTTTCCTTAGCCAGTGGGAGCAGATACATATGGTTGAATGATAAGCATTAATTTATCAAACCCAGTCCAAATTCCTGAGTCCTTAGGATCTAATTTGTTGATAGTTCTTAAACTGTCAAAGATAGTGGAATAAATTATTGGTCTAGCTTTACGGGTCAAAACATGACCCCACTCCACTGCTTTGCGTGCATGGCCATCGATCTCTCTCTGCTGGGTAGCTGGTGGCGCCGGTCTATTGCTCATCCCAGGTGTGTTCCCTGGAATATAGACAAATAAAGGCAGATGGTCACTTTCTGCCCCTTCTAAAACTCCAAACTCTCCATAAAGTCAATGAGTGTGTTAGGCAGAATCCTGTGCAGTGCCCTTAGGGACCACTACACACAATTAAGACTACAAGTGGTAATACAAGTTTTACCTATGGTACAAGCCTGTACTACTATGTTAAAGTGGTAGCAGTAGCGGCAAGAAATGTTAACGGGGCAAAAACACACTTAGCACCTGAGTTGACCAGAGAGAGTTGGGGGTAAAAATCATAGGCAATACTTTTGTCAATGCACACAGAATCAGAGAACACTCGTTGACAGAAATTCAAAAATCAATAGGCCGGAGCCAGTGTCAAGTGGAACCGGATCCCTGTTGTCGAGGATCACACAGTCGGACAGTTCAAGATTCAACGTAGCCACGAGTATTTAGATATTGTCAATAGAGGAAGCAAAAGTTATAAGAAGGAGGGAAGATAAGGGCAAGCCTTGGAGGAGGAGAAAAGGGATTCACCCTAGCTCCTTGAAGCAGAACACAGTACCTTATTCAAGGAAGAAGCTGGTGCCACCGCAGTTGTTCCTGGTAGTTTCCTGCAGACCCACGGTTCCTGGAGCTTCGGCAAGATGGAGGACATTTGGAGGGGTCTGCCCCACACAGGGATGAAGCCGGCAACAGCAACGGTGAATAAAAGGTGCGCTCCTTAAAAACAGGAGATGCTCTTCAGATGGCTATCCGGACCACAACAGCAGTGTGCAGCGATTTTGACCACGAAGAGGATCCTCTGGCTGTGGAAGATGAGCTGGTTGACCCCACCAGGCTCAAGGGAAGAAGACTTGGACTGGATTTTCTCTGGTCGTCGAAGGGTAGATAGCTCAGGACTGCAGCAGGGCTTCACCGGGATGGGATAGTTGCAGCAGCTGTCTTCTTCTCCGCTTCTCTTCGGTTCCTTGTAGTTCCAGTGGCGACTCTGACTTCCAGCCCAAGAGTCCTGCCTTTTATGTGAAAATTCCCCATTCACACAGCCTGGCTGTCAATCACGCAGCAGGGGGGTTGGCCAGCCCTGACAACCACCTCAGCCAATCATGGCAAAGTGCGACCGGGCTTTCCTAGGATACCCTGTGCAGGGGGTGACTACACCCCTCCCTCACATTCAGCCCACCTAGACACCCAGCCGCCTAGAGGAAGGCTTCTTGGCAGAAGCCCACCAAAAGACAGTGAACAAAGAAGGCAAACCTGGTTTGTTGCGCAAAGTAAAACACAAGAAGGACTTTAAAAAAAAGAAATGGTGAATAAACCCGACCGGAGCCAAAAGAAAAAGTATTTGGTCAAGCGGGTTTATGTTCGAGGCTAATATAATAGCCTAAAACAATACCATGTTTATATAGTGCAAACGCGGTAAAAAAGTTAGGGTAGATACCACTGCCACCAGCCAAGTCTAAATGTTAAAAGAGCGAAACAATGCTCTAGGAGATACAGATAAAAAGGGCTAAGAAGTAACCCATTCCAATACTCCATGTAAGATGGGATGTACTGGATCTGTGGTTAAAGGACTATGTAAAGTTAATGGCAAATTCACCCTTTTCTGGGGGACAGTAGTCAGCCCCAGAAATGGAGTTGGTGGGAAGTCTAAAAGACAACCCTATGTCACTGTACTGAAGGTGCTGTGTAACACACACAAGGAGGGGGCTACTGAAGTGGTGTACTCCAGAGACCACAATCACAAAAACAGATGAAATACACATGGCAAAACATGGGTAAGAGTTGGGGAAAAGCTCACACTCTTACCGAGTGAAAAAAATAACTCCAGAGATCCAGCAAAGCTGCTGAGGGACTCACTAGGCAAGGGAAATTAGCCATTGAATGAGAATTCTCCCTAACACTCGCCCCCCAGACTAAGTGTCAGGAGGATTTAATCCACTTCTGGATGGTTCTCATACCTCTAGTCAGTTATAAACATCCTAGAGAGACCATCAGCATTTTGGTGGTGACTTCCTGCTCTGTGCTCAATGGAAAAATCAAATCCTTCCAGGCAGATTGACCATCTGAGTAACTTTGGGTTTTCCCCTTTCATTTGCATCAGCCATCTCAAGGGTTGGTGGTCAGTCTGAATAATGAAGGTAGATCCATACAAGTATGGTCTAAACCTCTTCAGTGACCACACAATAGCAAAACATTCACGCTCTATTGTTGCCCAGCTTGTCTCAGGATCCTTTAACTTCCTGCTGATGAAACAAATGGGGTGTTCCCTACCTTTCTCATCCAGTTGACCAAGGACTGCACCTATACCTACATTAGAAGCATCAGTTTGTACAATGAAGGGTTGGTGGTAGTCAGGAGCTCTTAGGACTGGAGCTTGACAAAGGGTTTTCTTCAGACCTTCAACAGCCTGATTGCACTCCCCATTCCACCTGACCTTTTTAGGGAATTTGGGAGAGGAGGTGACATTCAAGGGAGAAGATATGGTCCCATAGTTTTCTATGAAGTTCCTGTAATACCCAGTGAGACCTAAGAAGGCTCTCACTTGGGTTTGAGTAGTAGGGGTGGCCCAGTTTTGTACAGCTTGTATTTTGCTGGGCAATGGCCTTATTTCACCTCCTCCTACCTCATGTCCAAGGTAGACCACTGTACTCTGACAAATTTGACATTTGCTTGCCTTTATGGTCAGATGGGCCTGTTCCAGAGCCTGCAATACATATCCGAGGTGTTCAATATGTTCTTTCCATGTAGGGCTGAACACTGCAATGTCATCCAAGTATGCCATGCAAAGGTCCTCCATCCCATCATCCCATGCAGAACTTGATTGACCATCATCTGAAATGTAGCAGGTGCATTCTTTAGTGCAAAAGGCATTACCTTGAAATGGTAGAGGCCAGCTGGGGTGGAGAATACAGTTTTTTCCTTGGCATAGTCTGTCAGGGCTATTTGCCTGATGTTAGGCAAATGTGCTGGCTGCACCAAGTTTGTCCACCAGCTCATCTGTCCTAGGCAAAGGATGGGCATCAGTCTTTGTGACTGCATTTAGAGCTCTATAGTCCACGCATAATCTCAACTCCTTAGATCCTGCCTTTGGTACAAGCACAACCATGGGCTAGTAGAGGGCTCTATAACCCCAAGATCAAGCATCTTGTTGACCTCATTCCTTATATGGGTTCTTACATTGTCTGACATTCTGTACCCCCTGCTTTTGACAGGCAAACAGTCACCAGTGAGTATATCATACTGGCCCCAAGGGGGCAAGCCTGGTGAAAGTGAGAACAGGGAGGCAAACTGATTTAACAGTAATTTGCACTCATCCTGCTGATCAGATGTGAGACTGGAAGAGGGATTAATTCCTTCCACTTGCCCATCAAAAGGTAAGCATCAGAGGAGGTCAGACAGAGGTTCACTCTCCTCCTCCTCCTGAGCTGAAGCAAAGCTCCTATCTCAGGTCTACAGACATAAGCCTTCAAACGGTTGCTGTGAAAGACTCTAGGAGCCTCCTTAGGATTGCCTAAGCCCACCAGATAGTTCACCTCTCCAGGTTTACCCACAACTTTGAAGGGTTCTATCCATTTGTCCTGCAAGGCCCTCTGCCTTGTGGGTACCATAACAAGAACAAGCTGGTCTTGAGTGAACTCAACCATGTCAGCCCTCTGGCCATGCCAATGTTTGACTAGAGCTTGACCAGCCTTCAAGTTATCACTTGCCTCTGCCATCATGTGTGACATTCTCCTCCGGAGACTTATCACATAGTCAGTCACTCTGACTGGCTTGGGGGAAAGAGCACACTCCAACCCCTCCTTAATCAGGGCCAATGGACCTCTGACTGGATGGCCATAGAGACGTTTGAAGGGACTGTAACCTACTCCCTCCTGAAGGACTTCTCTATGTGCAAAGAGAAGGCAAGGCAGTAGAAGGTCCCACTTTCTTTTAAGGGGCTCTTCTAAAGCACCTATCATGCTCTTCATAGTTCTGTTAAACCTCTACACCAACCCATTGGTTTGGTGATGGTAGGCAGTAGAGAATGTGTAGGTGACTCCACAGGTTTTCCACATGGCTTGCATGTAGTGGGACATAAAATGTGATCCCTGTCAGATATAACCTCCTTAGGAAAACCTACTCTGGTAAAAATACCAAGTAGGGCCTTAGCCACAGCCGGAGCCTTAACAGTCCTCATAGGTATGGCTTCAGGAAATCTAGTGGCATGATCCACTACAACCAGGATAAACCTGTTGCATGAAGATGTGGGAGGGTCAAGAGGACCAACAATGTCAATCCCAACCCTCTCAAAAGGAACTCCCACCACTGGGAGTGGCACCAGGGGTGCCACATTCTTGGCCTCACTCTTGCCAGAGGTTTGGCAAGTGTGGCAGCTCCTGCAGAATTTGTCTACTTCTGAACCCATCTTGGGCCAGTAGAAGTAAAGAGAGAGCCTTTCTTTGGTCTTCTTAAAACTTAAGTGACCAGCCAAAGGTATCTCGTGGGCTAACTGCAGGAACTGGAGTCGGTTCACTAGAGGTACTACAGGTTTTTTGCAGTCCCCAGAGGTTGATTCAGTCGGTTCACTGTAGAAGAGGCCATCTTCCCAGTGCAACCTATACTTCCCATGCTTGGTCCCATTGAGCTGAGAAGCTGCCTGTAGGCAAAGACCTTCAAGGGTAGGACACTCTCTTTGTCCTTTGCTGAAATCTGCCCTGTTGGGCCCACCTTCTGCCAGTAAAGACTGCAGCTCAGGATGGTCAACAGGGTCAAGATCTCCAACCAGAGTAAGATCTTCTTCTAGATCTGATTCCTCAGTATCTAGCAGAACAATACAGGGTTGAACCTCACACTCAGCCTCAGCCGGTGGAGGAGTCACAGTTGTGACTTTGGACGGTCTTGGAGATGTCCTTCTGGGTACAGGAGTGCTTGCTGGTTTCTTGCTGGCAGACTTGGGTTTCCCCTTGGTCTCTTTCTGTCCTGCAATAGCAGTAAGTAAGTCCTGTGGACTTGGGGTGATAGTTCCCTCTATCATGTCCCCAGGAGAGCCTCTCAAGGTTCTCTCCCTTGCAGACCTTGTGAGCGCCTGCTTCCTTTTCCTGGGTATCCTGGGGGTACTGGACATACCTCCAAGAGTGTTAAGGTCATTACCCAACAGGACCCTCCCAGGTACATTATTTTGCACACTTACAGGTATTCTGACAGTCATGTCATTACATTGGATGAGTGCTGGTAACTGGGGAACCATTTGCACAGGGCCTCCGGCTAACTTGGTTAGGTGTTTGGGTGCCTTAGAAACATCCTACACCTTGAAAAAACATTCATCAACCACAGTTATGCTGGCTCCAGTGTCTCTGATGGCAGGGGTTTCCTGACCATTCACAAGAACACTATCTTTGTAATACTCTTTAGTATTATCTGGGATTGAGTTATAGACATCTAAGTTCTGTTGTTCCCAAAGACCCAAGGACACTAAAGAAACACTAGCTGAGACTCTCATGGGCTCATCAGCTAGTAACTGAAAGTTTCCACTGGCTATAGGTACTTCATACACCTGGGAGAAGGCTAAGGAGACAGTGTGGACCCCTGAAGGTTTACCCTTACATCTGTGATCCATGGTCAGCTAACCCACAAACAAAGCATTTTCCAAATGCTCTCTGGAATGGGGGCTTGTTCTGACCTCCATCTGGTTTGGGACCAGATGGTACACTAGCCTGATTCGGTTTCCCTTGTGGCTTACCCTGGTTATGTTTGGGGCCCTCTTTTGGATTGGAATTATTGCAATTCTCTTTGTTGTCTTTCTTTGGCTGCTTTCCCTCATCCTTTTTCTGAGTTGCCCCAGAATCCTTGTGAGTAGCCCTGTTGGCAACCCACAAGTCAGTAGCCTTAGCTAACGTCTTAGGATCTATCTCCTTTGAATCAGCCAAGTGCTGTCTAAGCTCAGGGGAGCAGACATCAAAAATAGACTCCGACATTACAAGATTCCTCAAACCTTCATAAGTGTTCACTTTGTAACCCTTAACCCAACCATCTAAGTTTTTCAAACATTCACACACCCAGGTCCCCCAAGGGGTACCATCATGCTTTTTGAGGGTTCTAAACCTCTTAAGATACTGGAAAGCGGTCTTCCCAAACCTAGCTATTAATGCTAGTTTCACACACTCATAATCCTGTTTATCCTCCTCCCCCAACTCCATTACAGCATCACTTGAAACAGGGGAAGCCTAGAGAAAAGCCAGGGAATCGGCTGATTCCCTGAGATACCTTGAATCACATGACTGTACTCAAACATTGCTAACCTATCCAAAACATCAAGTTTAGTCTCATACATACCAATCATTTCCTTTGGCATACGGGGTCTCTTAGGGCTGGAAGATCTAGAAGACTCTGGGAGAGAAGCATTTTCTACAGACAATTTCTTCATTTCTAGTTCATGATTCAGCTCCATTTCTCTGAGCCTTAACTCTTGATGTTTCATGGCAGTTTGTGCATCAATACTTTTCACTTCCAATTCAAGTCTCATTTTCTCAAGTGCAATAAACTCAGGAGTAAGTGTAGGACCTGTGGGGGTCCCTGTGGAGAGAGGTTGTGCTTTCTCAGCAGGCAAAGGAGTTGTAAGGTTTCCTAACAAGGACTCATCTACTTCTTCTAAATTAACACTCTCAGAATCAGAAACATCAGTATCCACATTTTCTGGAGGGGTAGGGCCTTCTGACCCACTCTCCAGACTTTGTTTTCCCATTAACTTTGCAATCAATTCAGATTTCTTTCCTTTACCAGAGAGACTCTTCTCTCTACACATGGTTCTCAAAACCTCAGCAGTGTAGTTTAAGAGACCCTCTTCAGTGTAGCTTTCCATATTTGACATGATTTCTCAGTTAAATAAAATTAGTGGTGTTTAGTGGTGTTTAGGCTTGTGGTTAGTTGAACCCAAGCAGTAGCAGCACTCTTAAGTGTAATCACTCTACTTCCAAATCCTCACCGATGTACACCAGTGTTAGGCAGAATCCTGTGCAGTGCCCTTAGGGACCTCTGCACACAATTACGACTACAAGTGGTAATACAAGTTCACCTTTGGTACAAGCCTGTACTACTATGTTAAAGTGGTAGCAGTAGCGGAGCAGCCAGGCTTATCTCAAGAGTATATGAGCAGTAGCAGAGATTACACAAAAGGACCACAATTACTGTGACTCAAGCAAACACTGACTCAAGGTTTCAGGTAAAAAAATATAAGTACATCACGTAAAATACACTACAACCAACCAATTCACTTGGTACAGTATAACTCAAGGTAAGTACCCTATGTTTTAACGGATCGGTGTTGTGAAAGAAAAGACGTTACCGGGAATACCTATGTGATCACTCTTTTGACAGTAATGATAGTTCGGTCTTACTAAAGATACGCATATCCGCGGTAAGAAATGTTACCGGGGCAAAAACACACTTAGCACCTGAGTTAACCAGAGAGAGTTGGAGGTAAAAATCATAGGCAATACTTTTGTCAGGGCAGACAGAATCAGAGAACACTCGTTGACAGAAATTCAAGAGTCAATAGGCCAGAGCCAGTGTCAAGTGGAACGGGGTCTCTGTTGTCGAGGATCACACAGTCGGACAGTTCAAGATTCAACATAGCCAGGAGTACTTAGATATTGTCAATAGAGGAAGCAAACGTTATAAGAAGGAGGGAAGATAAGGGCAAGCCTTGGGGGAGAAAAGGGACTCATCCTAGCTCCTCGAAGCAGAACACAGTACCTTATTCAAGGAAGAAGCTGGTGCCACGGCAGTTGTTCCTGGTAGTTTCCTGCAGACCCACAGTTCCTGGAGCTTCGGCAAGAAGGAGGACGTCTGGAGGGGTCTGCACCACACAGGGATGAAGCCGGCAGCAGCGACAGTGAATAAAAGGTCGCTCCTTAAAAACAGGAGAGACTCTTCAGGTGGCTATCCGGATCACTACAGCAGTGTGCAGTGATTTCGACCACGAAGAGGATCCTCTGGCTGTGGAAGATGAGCTGGTTGACCCCACCAGGCTCAAGGGAAGAAGACTCCAGACTGGTCAATCAAGCATCAGGGTGGTTGTCCAGCCCGGACAACCACCTCAGCGAATCATGGCAAAGTGCGACTTGGGTTTCCTAGGATACCCTATGCAGGTTGTGACTACACCCCTCCCTCACATTCAGCCCACCTAAACAACCAGGCGCCTAGAGGAGGGCTTCTTGGCAGAAGCTCGCCAAAAGACAGTGAACAAAGAAGGCAAACCGGGTTTGCTGCACAAAGTAAAACACAAGAAGGATTTTAACAAAAAGAAACAGCGAATAAACCCGACCGGAGCCAAAAGAAAAAGTATTTGGTCAAGCGGGTTTATGTTCAAGCCTAAAACAATAACACGTTTATATAGTATAAACGCGGTAGAAAAGTTAGGCTCGATACCACTGCCACCAGCCAAGTCTAAATTTTAAAAGAGCGAAACAATGCTCTAGGAAGTACAGATAAAAAGGGCTAAGAAGTAAACCTTTCCAATACTCCATGTAAGATGGGGTGTACTGGATCTGTGGTTAAAGGTCTATGTAAAGTTAATGGCAACTTCACCCTTTTCTGGGGGACAGTAGTCCGCCCCAGAAATGGAGTGGGTGGGATGTCTAAAAGTCAACCCTGTGTCACTGCACTGAAGGTGCTGAGTAACATACAAAAGGAGGGGGCTACTGAAGTGGTGTACTCCAGAGCCCTCAATCACAAAAACAGATGAAATACACATGGCAAAACATGGGTAAGAGTGGGGGGAAAAGCTCACACTCTTACCAAGTGAAAAAAAGAACTCCAGAGATCCAGCAAAGCTGCTGAGGGACTCACTAGGTAAGGGAAATTAGCCATTGAATGAGAATCCTCCCTAACAGTGTGAGTGTCCATTGTGACCTTTGAAGGCCCATTTAGCTTGTTGGCCATTAGCAGCTCTTCCATTGCATGTTCTTAGCTTAATATTGAACATAATACATACAGATTCCACTGCTAAGCGGTATGTTCTATGGGAATAGGGTGCGTTCAGACTAGGAATCTCCCATGGCATATGCTGGTCATCCCACGCCCCCTCTAGATCTTTCAGTGGTTCGAGCTACAGATTGAAATCCCCAACCACTAAGGTGTAAATAAATGTGCATGGGAGGTTGGGCAAGATTATTACACATCATATCCTGAAGGCACTCCAAGGTAGCTAGACCCCAAAAACTCAGTGGCCTGTTATAGATGTTAAATAAGCAACATTATTCCTCATTGTTGGTTCTAATAAGCAACATTTGGAGGCGAGAGGAGCGCGTTATTACCTCAACCTGCCAACCCAACGTCACCTCAATCCAGACCACAGGTCCACCACTAGGTCTGCCCTTTACCTCAACCTGCCAACCCAACGTCACCTCAATCCAGACCAGAGGTCCACCACTAGGTCTGCCTATTACCTCAACCTGCCAACCCAATGTCACCTCAATCCAGACCAGAGGTCATCCACTAGGTCTGCCTATTACCTCAACCTGCCAACCCAATGTCACCTCAATCCAGACCAGAGGTCCACCACTAGGTCTGCCTATTACCTCAACCTGCCAACCCAATGTCACCTCAATCCAGACCAGAGGTCCACCACTAGGTCTGCCTATTACCTCAACCTGCCAACCCAATGTCACCTCAATCCAGACCAGAGGTCATCCACTAGGTCTGCCCATTACCTCAACCTGCCAACCCAATGTCACCTCAATCCAGACCAGAGGTCCACCACTAGGTCTGCCCATTACCTCAACCTGCCAACCCAATGTCACCTCAATCCAGACCAGAGGTCCACCACTAGGTCTGCCCATTACCTCAACCTGCCAACCCAATGTCACCTCAATCCAGACCAGAGGTCATCCACTAGGTCTGCCCATTACCTCAACCTGCCAACCCAATGTCACCTCAATCCAGACCAGAGGTCCACCACTAGGTCTGCCCATTACCTCAACCTGCCAACCCAATGTCACCTCAATCCAGACCAGAGGTCCACCACTAGGTCTGCCCATTACCTCAACCTGCCAACCCAATGTCACCTCAATCCAGACCAGAGGTCCACCACTAGGTCTGCCCATTACCTCAACCTGCCAACCCAATGTCACCTCAATCCAGACCAGAGGTCATCCACTAGGTCTGCCTATTACCTCAACCTGCCAACCCAATGTCACCTCAATCCAGACCAGAGGTCCACCACTAGGTCTGCCTATTACCTCAACCTGCCAAACCAATGTCACCTCAATCCAGACCAGAGGTCATCCACTAGGTCTGCCTATTACCTCAACCTGCCAACCCAATGTCACCTCAATCCAGACCAGAGGTCATCCACTAGGTCTGCCTATTACCTCAACCTGCCAACCCAATGTCACCTCAATCCAGACCAGAGGTCCACCACTAGGTCTGCCTATTACCTCAACCTGCCAACCCAATGTCACCTCAATCCAGACCAGAGGTCCACCACTAGGTCTGCCTATTACCTCAACCTGCCAACCCAATGTTACCTCAATCCAGACCAGAGGTCCACCACTAGGTCTGCCTATTACCTCAACCTGCCAACCCAATGTCACCTCAATCCAGACCAGAGGTCATCCACTAGGTCTGCCTATTACCTCAACCTGCCAACCCAATGTCACCTCAATCCAGACCAGAGGTCCACCACTAGGTCGCCCATCGGGCCTTTGATTGCGGGGATCTGGAAACACTGATATCCTTGGAGCATAATTAGATCAACGTCCCAAGTACCCCGAAGGGCAATAACATCAAAACCACAAACAAATGTACCCCACTCAGGGTCATTCAATAATCCGGCCACCCCCACAATATCCCAGGAGAGAAGGTTGAAGCCCTGAGCTACAATTGAATACACACTATACTTTGTGTATGTACTTGTGCATTAAGTGTCGGGTAGACTTTGAGGTTGCATGTTGATACATGATATTCGTACAAGCAAACATCATTTGGGATATGTAGAGATGTGCAGTGACAAAGCAGGTATTGCCAAGTTGATGAAATAAAGACGCTACACACCTTTCTTCATAACTATGGTATCCGTGTCGGCACAATGATGTGCCCGGATCCCTGTGTGAAATAAACACAAACCTGGCAGTAACAGCTACTGTAGGTCAGGCATGGTATGGATATTGATATTTTATTTCTATCACGCTCGTACCCAAGGGTTTCAGAGTGCGAGACTGGTATGCTTCCTAGTCTTATCTGCACTCCGCACTGTTACATGAGTACCCTGATGACAGTCAAAATGTGTGCACTCACAGCAATTGTATATCTATAAACTATGACAAATGCTCTTGATTCCCACCAAACATTTAGGCAAAGCACGGTACACTGGGGAGTAACCTATAATACCAGTGCAAGTTGGTAGATGGAGCTGCATGTGAGTCACGCGCATTCCATGACACAACTGAATGTGCAAAGTAGAACCCAAGCACAGAATTCCCTGGAAGGAGGTGCTCTGACAGGCAGTTTGTCCATTTGGGTACATGTTGCGCACCTCAACACATGGCATAGGTTGCTTGGTAAAGCAATGGGCAAACTCAAAGTACTTGGATTCCTGTATGTTTTGGTATGGCGCATGGAAGAGGGTGTGTACCTTGCCCAGTCACAGCTCATGTATACTTACCACAACAGGTCATCTCTGGTAGAACCTATGGAGCGGTGAGTGAATGGGCTCTGCCGACACTTGCATGTTCACATACTGTGTAATGCAGATGCCGATATGAGGACAATGTGTAATGCAAGGCCAAAGGCATAGCACACTGCTAGATACATGGGATGACAGTGAGAGACATTCCCATTTCATGGATGCAAGACTGGACATTGCACGGCAGACCTTCTGCGAAGGCCCTCAGGGCATGGGAGAGGCCATTATAGAAGTAGAGGAAGACAATAATGACCAGGGGCAGGGATTCTGTTTACGGGAATGCCACCACCTCTACAATCACCAGGGCCCAGGAGGAGGGAACAACAGAGCAGAGCCTGACAGCTACAATCACCACCCCTGCTCTGGTGCAGGATTCAGAGGGACAGAAACTAACCCTTCCTGGACAAGTCTTCTGGTGTGAAGGCCTAAGAAGAGGAAGTAGAACTTGCACAGGAGACAGAGAGCCAAGGCTCTCCCAACAGGAAGAGGTTGCTTCCACCGCCACTCAAATTATACCTTGGACACTGCAGATGCATGGTTTAAGCCTCCTGTCGCCACCACCACATCCTGGTGATGCACCTGCACCTATCTTCGGGTTTGCACAACATCACATACCAGGGGATGGACTGTAAGGAACTCATGGTGGCACCAAGACATGGTTCACGGCCAGCTCTGTCACAAGCTTTGACACGCTCCTCCCTGACGTCTACAAGATCCTCTCTGCGCCCAGGTCGAACCGCTCCGGAGGAGGTGTAGCCCTAATCTTCCCGAGTGGATTCCTGCCTCTGTCATCCCTACACAGGCCTACTCCTCTTTTGAATGCCTCATCTGCAGGCTCCCCCTCTCCCCCAGCCATTCCTTTACTGTGGCTACTACCTAGCGGCCACCTGGTTAGATTTCCTCCTTCCTCTCTGAGTGGGCGGACCTCTCCTCCTCACTCCTGGCCTCGACCACTCAACTCCTCCTTCTTGGAGACTTCAACATCCACCTGGATGCCTCCTGTCCTCCCTCTGGACTCTTTCGCGACCTCTGCGACTCTCTCTCTCTCATTATTCTCCCCTCTGGCCCGACTCACTCTGCAGGGCACACTCTGGATGTTCTGATCTCCTCAGACCTTTCCCTCTCTGTCCTTCTCACCACTCCTCTCTCCTGGAGTGATCACTTTCTCCTTTCCTCGCACCTCACCCTCTCTAGCCCACAGGTCAAGCCACTTCCATCACTGCCACCCACCTTCTCGGTCATCCGACCCATGAAGCGCGTATCAGTTGAGGCTTTTGCCACCACTTTTTAATCCCCTTCCCCCTTTGGATGATTCTCACACTGACACAGCCCTTTCCACGCTCTACTCTGCTATTTCTGATACCCTTGCCCCTGTCATGCGGATCCGCTTGAAGCCCAAAGCCAAGTGCAACTCTTGGTATGACTACGACCTCGTCATCCTAAAACGCAAGTGCAGGGTGGCCAAGAGGGAATGGCGTGCTTCTTGTACATCCTCTGACAAACTGGCCTGCCGCCTGCTCCAAAGACAATACCGGCTCTCTGTCCTCAACAAGAAGAGAGCTCACATCCAAGCCTGCATCTACGAGGCAGCTAACAACTCGGCTGAACTCTTTAAAATCTACAAGGAACTGGCCAATCCTGCTGCAGTCTCTACCTCTCCTGTCCCTTCCCAGGCCCTCTGCACGGCACTGGCTTCTCACTTCATCTCTATAATTCAGGACATCCTGTCCTCACTCTCCTCCTCTCCCCTCCCTGATCTTCCTCTGGTCCTTCTGCAGCCACCCCTCCTCCCTCCTTCTCTGCCTTTCCCCTGTTCTCCATGGATGAGGTTTCTAGACAAGTCCGATCTATGAAACTCTCATCAAAACAGGTTCACCCCTGTTCCTCCAAAACCATCAAGGACCACATTGACACCCTGGCTCCTGCCCTGGCTGACTTCTGCAACCACTCCTTCACCACTGGAGTCTTCCCATCCCCTCTGAAGCACTCCCTTGTGCACCCTCTTCTTTTTTTTTTTGTTTTTAAACTTTTCTTTATTGGCAGGGAAGCATAGCAGGTATTATACACATTAAATCAGCAAACCATATCACATACTCAAGAACATGGACAAGCAAGCAGAGCATTAACAATAAAACGGGCACATTCATAAGAGCGCATCGTGTCCAGTGAAGCTGCTCATAGTTCAGGTTATCCAACTGCTCAATCTGGAGATGGGGGAGAGGATAGGAGCTCCAGGTCATCCTTGCTGTTCAAGTAGCTACAAAACTCTGTCCACACGTTCTTGGGATGGGCATTCACAGGCAGTGTGTTAATATAGTCCTCCTCACATACCTGTGTCCAGGTAAGAGCCCTCAACCACATTTCTAGTGAAGGGGGGGATCGCCGCTTCCAACACTGTAGGATGCATCTCTTAGCCACTATAGCCCCCACATTCAGGAATTTAGCAACACGCCTTGCCCCAGTCCCCTCCCACAGCCCGAACAACACTGCCAATGGGTCAGGGTCAATACGGAACCCCACCATCTCTGAGAGGGCCTCAAGCACAGCCTCCCAGACGGAGCCAGCGCCCCACAGAACCAGAACATATGGGCATGATCCGCATCATTGGATCTGCATCTCTGGCAGGCTTGAGGCTGACCACGTGCACATTTCCCAACCACATGAGGAGTATAATACAGGCGATTAAGTAGCTTATATTGCACACATCTAAATCTACACTTGAGAGAGACCTTACGCGTGTGTGTACACATTTTCACCCACATATTGTCAGTGATTTCCAACCCCAGTTCATGGCTCCAGGCGTCCCGGACCTTGTGGGACAACTCCGTGGATTGCGCTATCAGCATTTTATACAGGGCGGATACCATGCCCCTACCCCCCACAGAATTAGCGATGTAGCAGATCTCCGGGGACTCAGGGGGCTCATTCGGGTACGATGACCAAATGTCCTGCACTGCCGCTCTAAGAGGATCTCGACAAGGATACCTGGACCCCGAGATACTTGATGCCTTCAGGGGCCCACCTAAGAGGGAATTCACATGTCGGTTGGGGAGTTGCGGGTGTGAGAGGGAAGATGTCTGACTTGGTGTAATTTATGGTGAAGTCCGAGGATGTACCTATTTTGATTATCTCGCGCATGATGTGATCTAAGTGGGCAGAGGGATCCCTGACATACAGAAACACATCATCCGCGAATAATGATATGATTTTGGGTGTGTCCCGCAGGCGGATCCCCTTGCGAGTATGTTTGTCTCTTATACTGTCGGCCATAGGCTCGATGGCCATTGTAAAAAGTAAGGGGGAAAATGGACACCCCTGGCGCGTCTCTCTATGGAGGGTGAAAGAAGCTGACAGGTGAGAATTAACCAGGACTCTGGCCACAGGTTTGTTATAAAGCAGTTTGATGTAGGAGAGCATGCGTGGGCTGATCCCCATCTTCTCAAGCACCGCCCACAGATATTGCCACGACACTATGTCAAACGCCTTTTGGGCATCTAGTGTCACAGCAACCGCGTTAGCATTAGGGTCAATTCTAGAGATGACATTAAACAGTCGTCGGATATTTAAATCAGTGGAGCGGGCAGGGACAAAGACGCTTTGGTCCGGATGGATCAAATAAGTCATAATGGGGAGAAACCTGTTCGCAACAATCTTGGCAAATATTTTGGTGTCAGTGTTAATGAGTCTGTAGGAGCCGCACTTCTCTGGAAGTCTTCCCGGCTTAGGGAGCACGGTAATGATAGCCTCACGTAGTGACTGGGGGAGAGTGGCAAGGCGGAGCGACTCGGTCCATACCTCATGTAGTCGCGGGGCCAGCAATGCAACATGCTCCTGATAAAATTCAGCGGTTAGGCCATCCGGGCCGGGAGCCTTACCCTTGGGGTGGGCTAAGATGGCTACGGTTATCTCTTCAGGGGTGATGGGGGCGTCCAATTGCTCTTTAGTGGCATTGAATACATAGGACATGGGGATACTGTCAAGGAGAAAATCCAGGTCTTGCGGGGAATGCTCGCATTGCGGAGCGTAGAGGGTGGCGTAGAATTCTGCGAAGGCCTCAAGAATGGGTTGGTCAGACCATTGCCGCACTCCGTTCTTGTCCCTGATACAATCGATCTGGGTCCTGCCCCCCTCAATTCGGGCCAGCTTAGCCAGGGTTCGACCAGGCCTTTCCCCCTCACCATACTTCCGAGCCACGATGGGTCAGGCAAGATATCGTATTTCCCTGAGGGCATGGGACTCAAAGGTTTCCAGTTCAGTTCGTATCTGCGCCAACTTGGGTGGGGCAGGGGCAGAGGCGTATTCACGCTCCAGTTCCTTGAGTTTGGTCTCGGAGCGCTGTAGAGAGTTCCTAATATCTTTGAGGACCCCCGCTTCCCTAGAGATGCACATCCCTCTGATGAAAACCTTAAATGCCTCCCAACGAACCCCGTCAGTTGTGTCGTGACGTTTATTGTTATCGAAAAACGAAGTGATGTCTGCAAGGATTTCAGCCCTGAATACTATGTCATGTAATGCCTCTGGTTTGAAACGCCAGCAGGAATGTCGAGGGAGGGCGGGCTGCAGAGTAATGGCCAGCGTTACAGGGGAATGGTCGGAGAGTGTGCGCGGCAATATCTGCACGCTAAGAATTTTCCCCATGAGCCCTGCCGACAGGAGGAAAAGGTCGATTCTGGAGTGACTATCGTGTGGAGAAGAATAAAAGGTGTACTCCCTGGCCAGTGGGTTATGGGCTCTCCAGGCGTCAACCAGGCCAGCGGGGACCATGTGTGCATGTAGCCGGCGAGCGGCTCTGGAGATCGTCCTGTGTGCGGTGCCCGACCTATCCAACTCAGAGTCTAATATAAGATTCATGTCCCCCCCACATATAATCAGGACCCCGACATACCTCAGGAGCAGGGTGTTGATGTTATCAAAAAATTCAGGAGCATCTATGCTCGGAGCGTATGTGTTAACTAAAAGGCACTCTGTGTTCGCTAGCAGACAGTGGAGGATCCCATACCTACCCTCTTGATCTATATGGCTAGTGCATAGGGAGAATTGCACAGACTTATGAATCAGGGTGAGGACCCCCCTGGACTGAGAGGAATATGACGTATAATTTCTATTAGCACCCCATGGCGGTGCCAGAGAGGATGAGAGGTGTGCAAGAGCATGGGTTTCTTGTAGGAGCAGTATCTTGACCCCGTGCCTCTGGGCGTACGCCGTTATCCTGCGGGCCTTCGTGTAATTGCTGAGCCCTCGGATATTCCATGACATGAGCCTAATAATCATGTTTCAGTTTTATGGAGCATCCCAGCACCGCGTGGTCCAGTCTGTTGACCACGTGATGGTTATCGATGCAGTGGCGCACCTCTTCGCCTTACCTTCCACTACTTCCCTGCCGTTTTTGATATAACATCCCACACCAATACCCCCCCACCCTCACTGCCCACACCAACCTAGTAGTGCCCAGAAACCCACCCAGAGACCTAATGCAGGCGTGGCAACCCCAACATGATGACGCCCGCCTATACGCCAAACTGGGGCATAACCAGTGGTCATAACATGCCAAACACGGCATTGCAGCTGCAGCGGGGGTCGCTGCTGCCGTGAACCCAACTCAATTGTAAGAGTGGTGCGGTGCACCATGGATCTTACAGCAAGAACAGATATTACTCTTTCTGGGAACCAGTACAACAGGTTACATCTAACAGGAGATACACAGGATACAAAATCCATATGTCCAACAAGGAAGATGCAGATGACGAGTGCATTGGTGGCGCACAGAGAGGCCCACCCGCGGGAGTAGGGCAACTGTCCTCAACCAGCATCAGAAGGCTCACCCACTGGGTCAGGAAGTGGAATATGGGCTTCAATGAATTTCACAACTTCCTCCGGCACAGTGAAAAAATATAACTTATTTTGATGGGTGAGCCTCAGCTGTGCCGGGAACAGCATGGCATATTCGATTTTCCTCTCTGTGAGCAGCTTTTTCACGCCGTTGAACTGTCTACGCTCCATTTGCACACTGACGGGGAAGTTGGGAAAGATGTGGATGGTTTGAGACTCAAGTTTCAGCTCCCCCTTCTCTCGAGCCAAGCGTAGTATGTTATCTCTATCTCTAAAGCTTAGGACCTTAGCAATGATCGGCCTGGGGAAATCCCCCTGTTTGGGACGGGGGTGAGCGCTCGGTGAGCGTGCTCAATCGTGAAGAACGGTGAGAGAGGGGGATTACCCAAGAGGTACCGGTGGAGGTTTTCGACAGCCAGTTACATCTTGCCACTGAGGGCATTCTCAGGGACCCCCACAATGCAAATATTATTCCTGCGGGATCTGGACTCCAAGTCATTGCATTTCGCTTTGACTTGTTTCATATCCCGCACCAGCTCAGAGACTGTGCTTTGGAGGGTCTGCACCATGTCCTTGTTGGCCCCAATCCTTGTCTCGGCCTCCACCAGCCTGGCACTATGCTGAACCAAGTGAGCATGCATTGTTAGGAAAGATTTCATAATTGTAGGTAATTTTCCTTCCATGTGGCAACCCCTAAACTTTTTGCTGTTGTTTTCACCTTGTTCCTGACTTTGCCAGAGAAGTGCAGCCTTCTGCCGCACTTCTCTGGGCTTTCGCTCCTTTTCTTACGGGGAAACTGACATGCCCTTAAAACAGTCAGTACCGGGGAACGCTGTTTCCCGTAGTTTCTTTTATCATGTTGCGGCTTTAGTGCAACATGACACAAGAGGGCACTGTAAGCTAAGTTACAGCTCTCTTGGGTCTCTAGCCTTCTACAGGCCCTAGATACTCTTTTAGGATGGTATTTTGATCGGTGCAAGTCATTCAGGGACTGGAATGGTGGCAGCGATCGATTTGTGTATTTTGAGCTCCTTTTGGCGTTCTGAGTGCGTTTTTCGCACTGAACCCAAAATGGTGGCCTGGCTCCCAAAATGGCCAGACCACGAGGCTCCTTTGTCCTGTCCACTGACCGTCTTGCTCCCTTCAC
Source organism: Ambystoma mexicanum (assembly GCF_040938575.1). Taxonomy (NCBI): domain Eukaryota; kingdom Metazoa; phylum Chordata; class Amphibia; order Caudata; family Ambystomatidae; genus Ambystoma; species Ambystoma mexicanum. The sequence continues at coordinate 1,305,067,275 of NC_090928.1, forward strand.
CTTCCCCAGGTCGAGCGACCCGGGGCCTTCCTTATTTGGGCATGTACTTTCCCGCGAAACGTGGTTGCTTTCGCGGGCTTCTACATGTCGTTTGTGTGCCTCCAGGGTGTGGGCTGGGATGTCTGGTCCCAATACACATCCTGGGTGCCAGAGAGTCTAGGGTGGTGTGAATGCCTGGGACCACCGTGGTCCGTGATTGGTCCACGTATGGTATGTGTGTTGATGAGCGGATCTCCCATTGGCTCCCCTCCGTTTTGGCGCGAAGGGAACCGTGGATAAGAGGGGGCTGGAAACACCACTACCATGTCGATCTCCTGAGTTCTCACGAACGAAGGAATACAGGAGCCAAGTATCCTGCAACCAAGAGTCTGGACCGAGGAATCGCTGGTGACCCGCTGAAGGAATCCTCCTTTGCACTGCTGTTGTCCTGTGAAACCCTTTCCTCCTTTGATCGAACCAGAAGGCCTGTACTGGTGCTTCGACCTTTGGAATAGCAGGAACAGCTATTCCCGGCGACTTCATCATCTCCTGCCAAGTAAGCCTTCGGAAGCGTCTCTGGGCCATCCAGTTGACTGACCAGCTTACAAGGGAGTCCTGCTCTGTAACCGCCGCCAGGTTGTGTTGTATCCCGAGTCCTTGTCACTCTCCCACGCTTCGTGCACTTGGCGTTCCCAGGTCTGAAGGGAGGAGTGTACATTTGGCTCGGATACACACGGCCGCTCCGTTGCCCTGCGGTGGTGACAAAACTGTGCAGGTTTCTTCGATTGGGACGTCTTTTTGCTCTACACGACGACGAGGCATTTCCCGACTCTTCTGAACCTGCCAGCTGCTGAAACTAACGTGGAGAAGCCTGGGTCTGCTTGCATCGGGGACCGGTGAGTAGTTTAGCTAGGATCTGGTCGCCCTCCTGCAGTAGCCCATTGCTTTTCCCCGCTGTCTAAAAACAGCACCCTTTTGTCCGTACTCGCGCTCTGCTTCTGCTCGCTGTGGAGGCTGCGCTTGAGTCGCGGAACCTGTTCTTCTTCTGTTGTGCACTAACCCGAACTGCCTGACTTCCTCCGAAGAGCTTCTCCTTTTGCCCGTTGGCACCAGCGTGTGCAGGTACTTTGAGCACAAGGCTCCACTCTTCGCAGGGCTCGGACTTCCATCTAGTTAGGTGCCTCTGAAGGCGAACTGAGTCTAAAGTATTATCGCACTGCCTGTTTTCCTTCCCTTGCAGGTGGACTACACATTTCGTGCCTCTAATGCTTAAGACTGTCGTATTTGTATATATATTGTGTTGATATGGTATGTGTTGGCTTAGTATTGTGATATTGTGATTTTCTCGCTACGGTCATTATTTTAAAGGCCTTAAAATAAATGTGTATCTATTTTTGATATAACAACTGTTTGGAGTAGTTTGTAAGCGCTCTTGCTTTGTGTGCTCATTGCGGGCTTTCAGTCACCCTCACCCCTCTTGAGACCTAGTCTTGACCGCCGCGATCGCTACCTTGATTGGTCTGGCTTTTCCAGAGGTTACCCTGTTCCAAGTAATTAGGTTGGCCTTCTGAACTTCTGCGCCACCAGGACAGAGTTCAGAAATCCGTCTTAACAAATTGGTGGCAGCGGTGGGATACGACTGAAGGTATCCAGTGTTGCGCTCGAACTAAGGCATTTCAGGTTATTCCAACCAGTACACGTAGTGAATTGTTGTAGTATAACTTTAAAAAGGCCATAGTCCTATCAAACAGTATGGAAACAAATACCTTGTTAACTTTAAATGCTTCCAAATCAGAAACATTGAAGAAGATGTGTGCGGAAAGAGGGGTTTCCTCTCAAGGCACTAAATTGGAAATGATCCAAAGAATCGTGGCGTGGCAAGAAGCGCAGCTTGACGCTATAACTTCTTAGGACAGTGCAGAAGGTGGTGAGGCTGCTCTCACTGGTAGAACCGACGGTTCTGCCGCTGCACTGATCCATCGCGACCACGAGGACAGGGAGGATGTGATGTCTAATGTTTCCTCTGCCAGTGCTGATGGGGAGGCTATGCTTGAATTCAAGAAGCAAGAGCTGCGGTTTAGGCAGCAGGAGCTTGAATTCAGCATAGCCAAACTAAAAATCGAACAGGCAGAAAAACAAAAAGACAGGGATCACCAGTTGGAACTGGCCAAGCTTCAGGTTGCAAATGGGTCCAAGGGTCCTGGACATGGGTCTGGGGCTTCCTCTCATCCACGGTTTCCGAAAGATCTGCTCAGTGTGTATGAAGAAAGGAATGACATTATGGACTGGCTGAATGCGTTTGAGTATGCATGCGAGGTTCAAGAAGTTGACAATGCTGATAAGATTGCGTGGTTGCTCAGTAGACTGCCCCATTCTGGCTGTAGTGCCATTATGGAAATGTCGAAGGCTGAGCGAGCTGATTTCGCAATGTTAAAGCAAACTCTCATTTTAAAGTTTGGGAAGACTCCGGCCCAATATTTAAAGCGTTTTCGAGAGTATAAGAAAAAGGAAGGTGGTACTTGGGTATCTTATGTCGCTGAATCCTTGAAAAACTTAACTGGCTGGGTCGAAGGTTATAAGGTTTCTACCTTCGAAGGCATGATAAATCTTGTCATGCTGGAACACATTTTTGCTTCTTCTTCCCCGGAGCTTAAGCAGCATTTGGCCGATTCGAAGGAGATAGATCCTAAGAAGCTGGCCATTGCAGCAGACTTATGGGTGTCACATCGAGTGTCCCATAAGGACAAAACTCATCCTGGTAAGCAGGAGGAAGGGAAAAAGTCCAAAGATATGGAGGGTGGGGAATCTGCTAAATCTTCTTCCCATAAGGGCCACAAAAAGAAAAACAAGGGTAAGACACAAGAGAACTCACAGGGTAGTGGAGGTCAGCCTCCGAAACAGAACTCTGGTTACAATAAGCCTCCCTACGTAAACAGACCCACTGGGGCTTGTTTTTCTTGTTGAGCAACTGACCACGTGAAGGGGGATCCCCGTTGTAAGGTTAGACCTTTGGGGGTCCACTCTGCTAATCTGGCCTTCTCCTCCTACGAGGAAGAAGAGATTACAGGAGCATCCTTCTCCTCAGACTCATTTCCCAGCGGAATAGAGGCTGAGGTAGTTTTAGTGTCCCTGGGTTCCTGGGAGCCTAAAGTCGCAGAGGCTTATGCTAGGATTCCGGATAATACCAAGCACTACTTTAAAGACAGTGTGCTGATCAATGGAGTGGATACTCCAGCTCTTAGGGATAGTGGGTGCAGTCGCACTGTAGTGGATTCTACCTTGGTAGACTCAGAGGAAGTTGCCAGAGCTACTCTGATGCCCACTAAGTTGGCTGACGGCCCCCTCCGTATGTTTCCAGTAATACCTGTAAATCTTACTTTAAATGGTACAGCAGTCAGGATTCCAGTGAGCATTCAGAGAAACGTCCCGGGAAAGGTCTTGTTGGGTAATGATCTCAGAGCTTTAGGGCTCGTAGGAGACACTGCCGAAAGACCCTACACACGGTCTCAAGCACGGGCAGCATTGGCCAAGTCCAATACGCCGCCCCAGCCAAAGGGGAAACCCAAGGCGAAAGGAGTCAACAAGTCACGACGAGGGAAAGAGAATATTCCCCCGAGCTCGCCTACCACTGCGGTGGAGGAAGTTGGTCAATCGCCCGGGCCTGACGAGGAAGTGGCGATGCCTGAAGTATTCGACCCCAACGATCATCCTGAACTAAAAGATTTGTTAGTTGAAGGAGGTCCTGATAGGGACGAATTCAGTAAAGGCCAACGTGAGTGCCCATCTCTGGAAGGCCTAAGGAGACAGGCCTGCTCCCAGCTTGAGGGTGAACCTCCTGGGAAGCATAGGATGTATTGGGAAGGTGGACTCCTGTATAGTGAGCCCACAGAGTCTACAGAAGGAGACCATAGGAGGTTGGTGGTCCCCCTTGCTGTTAGGCCCTTCCTCCTGCATTTGGCGCATGAAGTTCCCCTTGCTGGTCACCTTGGTATGAAGAGGACCAAGCAAAGGTTATCCATGCACTTCTACTGGCCCAAGATGGGGGTGCAAGTAGAAAGTCACTGCAGGAGTTGTGCCTCCTGCCAGTTGTCTGGTAAGGTTGGCGCGACAATCCAAGCTCCGTTGGTACCGCTCCCAGTTGTGGGGGTACCATTTGAAAGGGTAGGGATCGACATCGTTGGTCCCCTTGACCCGCAAACATCCTCGGGCAATAGGTTTATCCTGGTGCTGGTCGACCATGCAACCAGGTATCCTGAGGCCATCCCATTGAAAACTGTAACTGCCAAGTCAGTTGCCAAAGCTTTACTCGGCATATTTACTAGGGTTGGCTTCCCTAAAGAAGTTGTGTCAGATCGTGGCAGCAACTTTATGTCGAAGTATATGCAGGCTATGTGGAAAGAATGTGGGGTCACCTACAAGTTCTCTTCTGCATACCACCCCCAGACCAATGGTCTGGTGGAACGTTTCAACAGAACGTTAAAGAGCATGATTGGGGCTCTGGAGGAACCCCAGAGAAGAAAATGGGATCTTCTTTTACCATGCCTACTGTTTGCCTACCGAGAGGTACCACAGGAGGGTGTTGGCTTCAGCCCCTTCGAACTTCTGTTCGGTCATCCCGTACGGGGACCCTTAGCCATCGTCAAAGAGGGATGGGAGATGCCCACTCCCCCTGTTACTACCAACGTAGTTGATTATGTGCTAGGGCTCAGAAAACGGATGGTACTTCTGATGGGCTTGGCTAGTGATAAATTGAAGGCAGGGCAAGCGCTGGTGAAACATTGGTACGACCAGAAAGCTTCCCTCATCAACTTTACACCTGGTCAGCAAGTCCTGATCATGAATCCAATAAGGCCTCGAGCTTTACAGGACAAATGGTCAGGCCCTTACACAGTGGTGGAGCCCCTGGGTGAGGTGAACTATTTAGTGGACCTTGGAAGGCCTGGACAGGCTCCAAAAGTGTTTCACGTGAATAGGCTGAAGGCTTTCGTCCCAAGAGTCGAAATCGCAGCACTGCTACTGGCTTCAGACGTTGAGGAAGAGGAGTCTGAACCTCTCCCCGACCTGTTCCAAAGCGGTCCTTCAGATAGCTCCTTTGAGGGTGTCCGAGTGGCCCCTCACCTGACTTCTGATCAGCAGGCTGAGGTGAAAAGTTTGCTTAGGCAGTTTTCCCCCCTGTTTTCACAGTCGCCTGGTTTGACACCTTGGTGCAAACATAACATTGACACAGGAGACAGTGTACCTACCAAAAGTAGGGGATACAGGATGTCAGACAAAGTACGGTCTTATATTAAGACCGAGGTCAACAAGATGTTAGATCTTGGGGTGATTGAACCCTCTAGTAGTCCTTGGTCCAGCCCTGTGGTGTTGGTTCCAAAGGCAGGCACTTCTGAATTGAGGTTCTGCGTGGATTACAGGGCTCTGAATGCTGTCACCAAGACAGATGCACACCCCTTGCCTCGAACAGATGAGCTGGTGGATACTTTGGGTGCCTCCAAGTACCTCAGCACGTTTGACCTCACTGCTGGCTATTGGCAAATAGCTTTAGCAGAACATGCCAAGGAGAAGACAGCATTTTCTACTCCAGACGGCCTTTACCAATTCCGGGTAATGCCGTTCGGGTTGAAGAATGCACCTGCCACTTTCCAGAGGCTTGTGAATCATGTGTTGAATGGGTTGGACGAATTCTGTCTTGCATATCTGGACGATATAGCAGTTTTCAGTGCCACCTGGGAAGACCATGTGAAACACCTCAGGATTGTGCTCCAGGCTCTTCAGAAAGCCCACTTGACCATAAAGGCTAGTAAATGCCAGATTGGACAAGGCTCAGTGGTTTACCTTGGACATGAAGTAGGTGGAGGGAGGATACAGCCTCTACCCAGTAAAGTACAAGCAGTACAAGACTGGCCTACCCCCACTACGCAAACCCAAGTGAGAGCCTTCTTAGGACTCACGGGGTATTACCGCAATTTTGTGGCAGACTATGGCACCATAGCTGCTCCTCTGACTGCCCTCACAACTCCAAAGAAACCCAAGAAGGTAACTTGGACCGACGAGTGTGAGAAGGCCTTCAATGGCTTAAAAGACTCCTTGTGCCAGGCCCCTGTGCTCAGGGCCCCTGATTATCAAAGACCTTTTATCGTGCAGACAGACGCCTCTGACACTGGGATAGGAGCTGTACTATCACAAGTAGATGAGAAGGGTAAGGAACACCCTATCGGTTTTATTAGTCGCCAGCTTAAGGACAGAGAGCTCAGATGGTCCACGGTAGAGAAAGAATGTTTCTCTGTTGTGTGGGCCCTAAGGAAGCTGAGGCCCTACCTCTATGGGACCCACTTCACTGTGCAAACTGACCATAAGCCGTTAAAGTGGCTAATGAACATGAAGGGGGAGAATCCAAAGTTGCTTAGGTGGTCCATAAGTCTACAAGGCTTCGACTTCACTATTGAGCATAGGCCAGGTGTCCAACATAGCAATGCTGATGGGTTGTCCAGAATGTTTAACCGACCTGAACAAGAGACTCATCCAGGGGTGGATTAGTTCCCCCTGTCCATAGTCTGGGAGGGGCGAGTGTTAGGAAAGATTTCATAATTGTAGGTAATTTTCCTTTCATGTGGCAACCCCTAAACTTTTTGCTGTTGTTTTCACCTTGTTCCTGACTTTGCCAGAGAAGTGCAGCCTTCTGCCGCACTCCTCTGGGCTTTCGCTCCTTTTCTTACGGGGAAACTGACATGCCCTTAAGACAGTCAGTACCGGGGAACGCTGTTTCCCGTAGTTTCTTTTATCATGTTGTGGCTTTAGTGCAACATGACACAAGAGGGCACTGTAAGCTAAGTTACAGCTCTCTTGGGTCTCTAGCCTTCTACAGGCCCTAGATACTCTTTTAGGATGGTATTTTGATCGGTGCAAGTCATTCAGGGACTGGAATGGTGGCAGCGATCGATTTGTGTATTTTGAGCTCCTTTTGGCGTTCTGAGTGCGTTTTTCGCACTGAACCCAAAATGGTGGCCTGGCTCCCAAAATGGCCAGACCACGAGGCTCCTTTGTCCTGTCCACTGACCGTCTTGCTCCCTTCACCTTCCCCAGGTCGAGCGACCCGGGGCCTTCCTTATTTGGGCATGTACTTTCCCGCGAAACGTGGTTGCTTTCGCGGGCTTCTACATGTCGTTTGTGTGCCTCCAGGGTGTGGGCTGGGATGTCTGGTCCCAATACACATCCTGGGTGCCAGAGAGTCTAGGGTGGTGTGAATGCCTGGGACCACCGTGGTCCGTGATTGGTCCACGTATGGTATGTGTGTTGATGAGCGGATCTCCCATTGGCTCCCCTCCGTTTTGGCGCGAAGGGAACCGTGGATAAGAGGGGGCTGGAAACACCACTACCATGTCGATCTCCTGAGTTCTCACGAACGAAGGAATACAGGAGCCAAGTATCCTGCAACCAAGAGGCTGGACCGAGGAATCGCTGGTGACCCGCTGAAGGAATCCTCCTTTGCACTGCTGTTGTCCTGTGAAACCCTTTCCTCCTTTGATCGAACCAGAAGGCCTGTACTGGTGCTTCGACCTTTGGAATAGCAGGAACAGCTATTCCCGGCGACTTCATCATCTCCTGCCAAGTAAGCCTTCGGAAGCGTCTCTGGGCCATCCAGTTGACTGACCAGCTTACAAGGGAGTCCTGCTCTGTAACCGCCGCCAGGTTGTGTTGTATCCCGAGTCCTTGTCACTCTCCCACGCTTCGTGCACTTGCCGTTCCCAGGTCTGAAGGGAGGAGTGTACATTTGGCTCGGATACACACGGCCGCTCCGTTGCCCTGCGGTGGTGACAAAACTGTGCAGGTTTCTTCGATTGGGACGTCTTTTTGCTCTACACGACGACGAGGCATTTCCCGACTCTTCTGAACCTGCCAGCTGCTGAAACTAACGTGGAGAAGCCTGGGTCTGCTTGCATCGGGGACCGGTGAGTAGTTTAGCTAGGATCTGGTCGCCCTCCTGCAGTAGCCCATTGCTTTTCCCCGCTGTCTAAAAACAGCACCCTTTTGTCCGTACTCGCGCTCTGCTTCTGCTCGCTGTGGAGGCTGCGCTTGAGTCGCGGAACCTGTTCTTCTTCTGTTGTGCACTAACCCGAACTGCCTGACTTCCTCCGAAGAGCTTCTCCTTTTGCCCGTTGGCACCAGCGTGTGCAGGTACTTTGAGCACAAGGCTCCACTCTTCGCAGGGCTCGGACTTCCATCTAGTTAGGTGCCTCTGAAGGCGAACTGAGTCTAAAGTATTATCGCACTGCCTGTTTTCCTTCCCTTGCAGGTGGACTACACATTTCGTGCCTCTAATGCTTAAGACTGTCGTATTTGTATATATATTGTGTTGATATGGTATGTGTTGGCTTAGTATTGTGATATTGTGATTTTCTCGCTACGGTCATTATTTTAAAGGCCTTAAAATAAATGTGTATCTATTTTTGATATAACAACTGTTTGGAGTAGTTTGTAAGCGCTCTTGCTTTGTGTGCTCATTGCGGGCTTTCAGTCACCCTCACCCCTCTTGAGACCTAGTCTTGACCGCCGCGATCGCTACCTTGATTGGTCTGGCTTGTCCAGAGGTTACCCTGTTCCAAGTAATTAGGTTGGCCTTCTGAACTTCTGCGCCACCAGGACAGAGTTCAGAAATCCGTCTTAACACGCATGGAGGCCACACTAGCATTAATATCATCCAGCTTCTCATGAAATGACGCAAAGTTCTTCGCCATGCTTTCCATTAGAGTCGTGAGGTCAGGCTGTGGGGGGCACGTAGGTGCATCTGGATCATCCTGGGTCGAGGCGGACCCGCCCTGCCCCTGTCTGGAAAGTGACTTAGCAAATTTGTCCATAGCCCCCACCCCGATGGCCCCATGAGATTTACTTAGTATATTGCGGGGGCGCACAGGCGTACTACTGGACAGTGACCACTGGGTGATTAGACAGTAGGCAATGGGTCCCTTGGATAAAACAGCACCAGGGCGAAGAGGAGGGCCTCAATTTCTCTCACACCAGGGACAAAACACAGCGTAGGTATGAGGGTACAATGTTTGCAGGGCACCAATGTTCCAGGGCACAGTCAGCGATGTATAGAGGTGGCCGTCGTGTCCGCGCGAAATGCACAGCAGCGCAGCTGAAACAGGGAGCCGGACAGGGGAGGCCCCCCACAGCGCCAGTAGAAACACAAACAAAGGCCGCCAGGTGAATGGACAGTGTGAGTGGCTAGGTACAGGACCCCACAATCGCCCAGGCGGCCAGTGGAAGCGAATAGGACAGAACTCCACCGGCAACGTCCACCCCAGACAGAGGAAGCCACAAAGGCGCCACCGGTACCAGATCTACAGGAGGACAGCAGAGTGACAGCTTGACCAATCTTGCAATGGAGGAGCGGAGCCTCACCGAATAATAGGCCAGTGAGGCACTCAGTCTTACAAAAGTCCCCGGACCCGTGGGCTCACTGCAGTCTAATACACATCATTGGAGTTAGTAGGATATGCGGTGCAGGCGGGCTCCACTCGTAATGGCCTCTCAGAGGCACCTCACATGACAATTGCCGTCCCCCATCCCCTCACCTGCAGGTATGTATATCAGGCTCCCAGCCTCAGCGCAGCTGCAGCCAACACCAAACCTCCCCGGCAGCCAAGACGAGGATATGAAGGCGGGCCGCAGTGTCCAGGGCCACAACAGGAGGCGGCGCCCAGCCCCGCACCAAGGGCACCCACGGCCCCAGGTAATCAGGGAGCCGGGCACTGGCGGGGAGGCCCCCCCCCGACGAGCAGCAGGGGAATCAAGAGCCGGGGCAGCGAGGCCACACAAACCGCTCCCGCAGCACAGTACGGGCAACCGGGCAGCCAAAGACGGGATCAGGGGGCCACCGAGGACAGCAACGGCCCAGGCACGCAGCACTGCAGGGAGAGCGGAGCCAGGGAGAGGAGCGCTGCTCCAGCGACGCACAGGGGGTCGGGCAGAGAGGAGAGCAGGCCAGCTGTTCAACCAGCCCCTGAAGGGCAAAGCCTGCAGCAGGAGAAAATGGCAGGATCAGGGGGCCGCCGAGAACAGCAACGGCCCAGGCGCGCGGCACTGAAGGGAGAGCGGAGCCAAGGGGAGAAGCGCCGCTCCAGCGACGCACAGGGGGTCAGGCAGAGAGGAGAGCAGGCCCACCGTTCAACCAGCCCCCGAAGGGCAAAGCCTGCAGCAGGAGAAAACAGCTCAGTAGGGCCACTGACCGGCAACAGTCCAGCAAAGGATCAGGAGCCGCGTCCTCAACAGCACACAGGAGCCGGGCTCGCAGCGACAACACGCGGCCCGGCGGGACTCAGCTGTCAGGGCGCCGGCCCGAGAGATGAAAGGTCCTCATACAGCAATGGCGTTCCGACGTTCACCAACAGGCAGATCAGTATGTTGCTAAAGCATTCACCAAAACGCTACACCAATTCCCAGTGTCAGAGGATTCAAAGAACCGCTGATGCAGGCGGATATACGGCAGCCGGGCCACGGAGCTAGGAAGCTAGGCAGCCATCTTGCAGGCTGCTCAACAGCACCCCCCATGCACCCTCTTCTTAAGAAACCCTCTGCCAATCCCTCCTGCCCGGCCAACTATCGCCCAATATCCACCACTCCCTTCCTGGCCAAGCTCCTGGAGAAACTGGCCATCTCCCAGCTTAATCTCCAAACTGAGTCTGTTGGTTGTCTTCATGACCATCAGTCTGGCTTCAGAGCTGACAGAAGCATGGAAACCGCTCTGCTGAACATCCGTGAAGACCTGCTCTCAAACCTTGACTCTAACACCCCCTGTGTCCTCATCTTGCTTGATCTCTCTTCTGCCTTCGACACTGTCAACCATTCCATCCTGCTAAAGTGTTTCCGCGATAACCTAGGTATCACCGGTCAGGCCCTGGCGTGGCTGACTTCCTTCCTCTCTGACTGACCCTCCCATGTCCAACTTGGGTTCTTCCTCTCTGCTATCTTTTTCTCTACCTGTGGTGTCCCCCAGGGGTCTAACCTCTCTCCCTGGCTGTTCAACTAATACCTGGCATTTCTTGCCCACCGCATTGCCGCTCTCAGCCCCAAATTTCAGTGCTACGCGGATGACACAGGCTACTCATCTCTTGTCTGTCTGCTATCCAGGAGTGGTTTGCTGCCAATGACCTCTGCCTTAATGCCAGTAAGACTGAGATTCCCCTCATTGGCACTCCCACTCCCTCCTTTCCTGTAGCTCTCTGGCTGGCCTCTCTTGGCCCTCTTCCTGCTCCCGCCTGCAAGGCTATGAACCTGGGGGTCATCTTCAACTCCACACTCTCTTTCTCCCCTCACATCTCCGACATCTCTAAGAAGTCACACTACCGGCTGCACCTCCTTAGAGGTATTCTTTCTTTCCTCTCCTTCCCCCAGAAGGTCACGGTCTCCAGAGCTCTGGTTCACTCCAGACTGGACTATTGCAACAGCCTCTTTCTAAATCTGCCTGCTTCTACTCTACGCCCTCTTCAACTCATCCAGAATAGGACTGTGAGACTTGTCCTTGGCCTCAAGCCCAGGGAACGTATCTCTCCAAGACTGAAGTCTCTGCACTGGCTCCCAGTGGCTGTGAGGATTAAGTTCAAAACCCTCTGCATGGTCCACAAGGCCTTCTGGGGCCTCAATACCTTCAACTCTCTCTTCCTAAATATCTTCCCTCTCGAGCTCTTTGCTCATCCGCCTCCAACTCCCTCAGGGAGAGTCGCTTCTCCAAGCAACGTGTTGGTGGTAGATCTCTCTCTTCGGCTGGGGCCTCCCCCTGGAACAGCATCCCTGAAACTTGAAGAGAACCATATTCGGTTCTGGAATACCTAAAAACCTTCATCTTTGCTTCCGCTTTCTTTCCCCCTGTCCCCTGCTGAAGCCCTGGCTGATACTGAGACTGCACAGGTTACCTGCCCAACCATCTGATCTCGGGCCCAAGCCCTGCCAGTTGCACGCTTGTGCTGCCTTCCTGGCAACCCTTGCACCTTGGGACTGTTTTCTGTATCCCTACAGTCCCCTAACCAGCACTTATGTCTGCACTCACCCTGCACTTGCTACCTGCTGGCCGATCTTTATATATTTTATGTTATTATGATTATTATCCCATGTACTGCACTTTCCCCTCCCTCCGCACTTTTCTTTTCCCCTTTCCCTTGCACTTGCACAATCTGAATGAAACCTGGCCTATTAAGATCGTTGTCTGTCTTCCCTCTGTTCCCCCTCCCTTGCTTCGTCGCGCCTTGGTATCATAGAGACCTGCGTCTCTCCACAGCTTCGTTATCAGCGGACGAGGGTATCATGTACCGTAGACATCTGCTGCAATGCACGCAGGCTATTGTTCAGGAACTTATGATTCCTTCTGCGGAGGCTTCACAGGCCTTGGTCGGAAAGGGCAAGGTCGCTTCTCTCCTTATCACCCGCTCGGTCTGCACCGTCTTGCACCTCCTCTTGAACTGCCGTGCTTAGTTCTCATGCCGTGCGGTCTGCCTTGCTCGTTCTGTGCTCTCATGCTCCACTTTTAATTCCTGTGAGGAAGGGAAAAGGCCGTCAGGCGTGTGTGATTCTGGTAAATTGAGTGACTTTGCCTGACCCTTATATTGGGACACGTCAGGTAAACAGCTCTGGTGTTTGTCCGTCGCCTTTTGTGGTGGGCAAAATGGTTTGTGTCGGAAAAGGGGATGGGGTGATTATTCTGCGTGGTAGGTTGGGGAAAAGGTGTTATAAGAAGGGGGCCACCGCGTCTCACCCATTGGTGTCCCACTTCCACTCCCTGAGGACCCCCCCATCCCGGTGATCCTCCCTCACTGGTCCACCACCAGGAACTGGATTTAATAGCGGTGGCCGTGTCCTGGCCACCTGGATGACAGATCCCCGGGGACTAGTCATGGAGACACCTTCGGGTTTCTCACAGGTGTCACTGATGGTTGCAGTCACTGGCGGCTGTGACAAGTGCCACACAAAAAACAAACATCCAATGCAGTGAATGTAGTGGCTCGCAACACTTCTGCTCCACGTGTCCCCCGTTCATCTATTCATGAGAACCCCGACTCTAGCAACCTTCAGGAGGACCTATAATTGTCAACTGCCTCAGAGACTGCCTCCCCTGCAAGTACTACCTCCTTTTAGGATCCTATGCAACACCAGCCAAGTGGGCGTGGGCCCGTCTTCCTGCATTGGAGGAAAACTCAATTTGACATGCCATTCCTGTAGGAAAGGGGCCTGCCAAAGACGCAACATCTAACATTTCAGTGCTGGCAGCAACCCCTGTTTCCATTGATCCAACACTAGCCTCCCCTGCAGCCAAAACCCAATCACTTTTCAAGGACCTACCAGACGACACAAGGTTACAGGGCCCACCCATTGTAGGAGCTAGTAGTACTTCTACCATCAGTTGCTGTGGTTCATGCAGACCACATGTTATGCCATCAGGGTAGGGATGCAGGAGGTATCAAGTGAAGTGAGGGAGACATGGGAGAAACAGCTGCAGCTATGAGGCGTTTGATTGGGTGGTGGCCCAGTCAGCTGGGGAGGCATCACAGCAGGGGCAGGGAACCTAGGGATCAAGGGTGGAAGCGAAAGGGCACTGTTGAGCTGGATTTGCAAGGTTTAGAAGGGATACATGAAGACAGGAGTAACCAGCTAATGTTTATTGCTTCAGGAACTGAAAGGGCCAATAGAATAAGGCTTCACCTTTTGATGGTGTGAGGCATCTGAAAGTTGTAGGTCAAGAACCAGGCCGGTCCTTCATAGCATAGGCACAAGCTGTTTCTCCCATCAAAGCAATTCATATAGAAGAAGGGCTTCAAAGCATATAATCCAACTTGCCATTCCAACAGATAATGTAGAGACAAACAATGTATTAACTCCCCAAAAACTGTTAATTATACACTATTCAAGCAGTATGGAAATGGATAAGCAATTTACAAAACTTCATCAACCTCGTTGAGTATTGTGAAATACCTGAGGGTATCTCACATAGGTGAACCTCGAGAGACTCTTATTCAGGTGGCCAACGAAGGACGGATCTGCACAGACCCCAACCCTAGGGGCGAAAGAGCGAAAAAGGCTCACCGGGATGGGGAAGCCCAGGGTTATACTCGAGGGAATAACCCAAGGGAGACACGGTATGGCACAAGCCAGGGAGAAGGAGAGAAGGACAAACTCCCTAAGATCTTTATAGGTTATCATACATCTGCCCCGCTTCCTTCCATTCAATCTCTCCTGCCCGCATCCAATGAACCCTCCATACCGAACTAACACCCCGTTACACCCAAAACGTATCTCTCCCAGAATCCCTGTTTTCCTGCGTCTGGCCTGAACATTCCCAGACATTCTTCTCCACTTACCTATGATCATTCTTGCCCGAATACTGCCAGTTATTTTCCTTTCCGTCCACCTTGTTTACTTCCTGGTCCCAGCTATTCCCGTTTGCCCCACAAACCCTACCAATCCCGCATATACAAGCAAATGTGAAGTTGGCAAGAGTGAGCACAACCAAGGGATGCTGACGAGAGGACAAAGTCTAAAGTCCCACGAAATAGTGTGTTGACAGCCTTGAACTCTGCATAGGGGTGTCCACTATGAACTGTTTAAAAAGACATTGAGAAATCAAGGGAAATGAATCCTGCTAAAGAGATTTGAGAGGGGTCTGAGCCTGGCAGAGTGAGATCCAGGGGTGAAGCCATCACCCAAGCAGTAACAGTCAAGAGGGGTCCAAGCCCGGCAGAGGAAGACCCAGTGTTCATTGAGAAAAGAACTGATACGTGAAACTGCAGTAAACAATAAATAAGGGTCAGCACTCGGAAGTGGGGGACCCAGGGGTGAAGCCATCACCCTACATGAACAGTGGCTGAAGATTGAGAAGGGTCAGCGCCTGGAAGAGGGGGACCCATGGGTGAAGTCATCACCCTAAGTGAACTGTAGCTAACAATTGAGACGGGTCAGCACTCAGAAGAGGGGAACCCTGTGGTGAACCCATCGCCCAGCAAACATTGGAAACAAACGTTCATTTGTTAAAGGAACTTTTGAGTTTTTTTAGTTGAAGACCTTGGATCTTCGAAGGCAAGAGACTTTCTAGGAAACTGGACTTGGCACTCGACTGTCCTGAGAGCTGCCATTAGAACTGTCATCTTGTGCTGGAAAAGCCCGAGACTGTACTGTGCGCCAAGCTCCCATCTTACCCCCTGTTCAAAACGTGGGGAAGGTAGGCCCAGGCTACTGCATCCTAACATATTATTTGAGAACACTTCTTCCTTTTCTTGAAAGCTATCCCACACCCTTTCTTTTATTAGTTATAAGGCTTGGCAATAGGTTTCTTAGTATAGGCCCTTTTTATTTTGACACAACGTTACTAGGACTGCCTTATTTTACATTTGATGGTCGACGCTTGCTCCCATCTTAGATTTAGAATAGGCGTTTTTCCAACCTGCATACAGAATTCATTGTTCAATAAGCACCCTGTGATCACTTGTATCGGTCTTGCTTGTGCCACCATGAGTTCCTCACATATGGTGTCAGTAATGGGATATGATCCAATTGATACTAGTTGGAGAGTCCACTTTCATAAAGTAAACCTTGATAGAGATTTCCATGTCCTATCCTCAGTGTTGGAGAACGAGCAAAACGACAACTTTCTCCAAGGCGGCTAAACATCTTGGAGTCAAGAAGCAAACCCAATCCGACCCCTTTTTCCATCAAAGGGGATACATCTAGGGAAAACATAACACCACCCTTCCAGTCCTTGGACCAGAGAATGGGAGTCAAATTTGTCCCCCTTACCTCTCGAACTATTATACCTATCAGAAAGAATGTTGAGGGTAGTACCCAATACCTTTTACAACCTGCATACAGAATTAATTGTTCAATAAACACCCTTGAACTGTGATCACTTGTGTCGGTCTTACTTGTGCCACCATGAGTTACTCACAGTATCAAATTAGGGACTGTAATAAACTGGTTTTCTGAAGAAAAAAAAAGGTGAAGGAGAAGAACAGATAAATCAACTTTCATTATATTCAAACAATGGGCTGGGATCTATTCACATAGTCTCTTACACAACTAATCATTATCACCTTACCTTAAAGGACTCTTATCAAATGTACTTGTCTTGCGGTCGATAGTGAGTTATGCAATACTAGGCTTTGCTCCGTCAGGACTTTAGAAAAGACAAAGGCCCTCATTACGACCCTGGCGGAAATCGAAAAACGATGGCGGAAATGCAATACCGCCATCGAATAGCGCTCAGTGCGATTATGACCCGTCACCGTAAAGTACGATGCCATTAGCGACACCGGAGTGAACGCCAACGCTAACTGCACCAAGTACGCGCACGCGCGCCATGCGAAACCGTAATTACCACCATGGCGCAACGGTACGCGAATTCTGACCCTAGCGGACATGTACCTAACGCCATCAAGCATGGCGGAAAGTACCATTCCGCCATGGTGAGAAGTACGGCATCGCGAACCAACCGTAAAAGGCCCTACTGAGTGCCTGTACACCACTCCCTGGCCACATTGCACAACTCCTCGTAGGTTGAATGAAGTCACACAATGCAACCAGTGAAATGTACAAGTCACCCATGCATGCCAACGAACAAATGAATGTAGGGGCTCCAAGTGCCTTGTGAGTGGCCATCCATATTTGCCATGGCACCATTGCCGTACTGATGCAGCACAGGCATGTGAAGGTTCAAGTACAGCAACATGACCAGAAAACTGAGACAAACAAAAACAGGCCCCCCATCGCTTGACACCAGTGTAAGGTAACATTCAAAGCAGTATCCTGAGTGAGACTGCACCACCCCTGTACTCCTGCCAGTAAACAAACCAACCATCAGCTTAAGCATGTACCACACAAGTTGGCAGAGTGACTGAGCAGACAGGCACATCTCAAGAGGGGCCAATGGGAGCTGCAGGGCACAGATGGCACGAATACAGAAGCTATTCCAATGGACATGACCTCAGTCTCCCTCCAAGAAACGCACGCAAACACAGGCACCTGTGACCAGCCATATTCTGATAATCACATCATTCCACCAATCCACCTGGCTGACCGGCATCTGTTACACAAAAGCTAATCCCCCGCCAATGAGCATGACATCATTAAAACAGTCATAATGGCAGCCCCTATCCCTGACCTTACTGGGCTTCGTAGGCAAACGCGCCCAGTACAGTACCACGCAACTATACTCAGAAGCCGGAACCCAAAGCAGATCTTCTCACAATACATCGCTCCACAAATAGGAATATGCTACATTACTTGCAAAGAATAACGCTACACGGTCAATATCATAATCAAAATTTAATGCACAACAAAATCACCAGGCCCATACAGCTATTAGGTCATGAACTCCAAAATATATTTCATTATTGTGGGCTGCATCCGCAATAAATGACCAGCTTCTTCTTGTGTGACGCCCTGTTCCTTCATGGTACACAGGGGCTACATTCACGTTCAAAAAGCCAACATGGAAGCGCCTAGAACCGCAGGGCCGTCCCATTAGGTAGGCACTAGTCCAGCTGAAAGGTTGATATGTTGCTCCTAGCCACTAGTACTGCATAAGGGCATGTGGGCCATTGGCGATCGTCCCATAAGATCGTAATGGTGCTCCACTGATTAACACGAAGCAGCAGGTGTCGGGAGTAAAAGCCATCTGCAGGAGTGGCATACAGATGGCAGCGGCAAAAGGGGAGGAGATACCTGTCACCCAAATGAAATGAAAAAGAATAGTATGGGCATCAGAACTTCATTTGAATTACTCACTTCAATGATCACACTAAATCCACAGCCATATGCATGCTAGCCCACTCAAAAGGATTATTCCCACCCAAAAATCACTTGCGAATCATAACCATATAAATCAAGGTGAATACACTATTACAAACGAGTGTTTGTGTGCATGCGTCTGTCAAAACAGAATCCATTAGATGGGATTAGTAACGTGCATAGACACAAGTGTTTGAAGGCGCGTCGAGACAGGGAGGGTTCAACAAGGGCAGATAGACGATGGTCCCACTATGGCAGCCCTGCATCACATAGCGCAGGGGAAGTGGATAGATACCAAAAAGCCATGTACATGGCAAACTCTTTATTAAATCATCTGTCCATGCATCCATACATCATTCTCTCATCCCTGTATGAAAACGCCTGATTATTTACTCACATAACATGTGAAATTTCCATTGAGTCTGTGCGTAATGCAGTCTGCAAAATCCTCTGTGCTCCAGCCCGGAATCCTAGTGCTGTGAAGTAACATGTATTTGGGAACGTCCTGCCTTATCGTCCACTACGCTATTGCGCATCCCATACTATTCATATCAATCATTGCATTCTCGCCATGGCCCCTGTCCCAAGGACATTAAACAATAGAACCTTATATCTGCAGTCAGACCTGTGGGCGTCTCCTCGCCGCTAGCTGGAAACAGAAAGCGCTGTCCTTCGAATTCCTCATTTGCAACATCACGTCGAAAAGGCATCTGTGACCGCTTGAAATCACAAATCCATCCATGTAGTGCGGCAGTGTGTGTAAATGGCAACTGGCTTCACTCACACATGGGACGCCCCGCCCGTCGGTGAACCGCGGTACAGTGCTGCATGAGGGTCCACCGTCAATCGAGTACTACATTCCACTGACCCTTCACAAGTTTGTTCGCGACTGCAAAGATAGTATGTGAAACAATGGGACCATAGCAGAATGAACATATGAACCAATAGCTCACTGCCATCGGGATGAAATACATGATTGTAATAGCAAGATGCCATGCGTCGAATTGCAGCGTTGTGTGCGGGACGTGCTCGCCCAAAGGGGATTGCAGCTTGCACAGGTGGAATGAATCACCACAGGTGGAGGCTATACAGCTTGAAAACACATAAATTGCACACCCAACCCCCTCCCACAACCACACCCACTCCAAAATGCTACCGACAGGACTAGCGATGTTGGCCCTGGGGGACCTGATAGCACTGCAAGTACTCCAACTTCAAGAAGAAGACGAACACCAACTACTACAACAACCGGCCGCACAGAGGAGATGCAGGAGGAGGAGGAGGGCAAGGCAGGGCCAGCAAGGCCCACCAGCACAGCCACTACCACCACGCAGGCAGCCCGCAATCCCACACCTCCGAGCACTTCCGTTCAACCTCACTGATGAGCAGATCCACACCCTCTACCGTTTGGACCGGGACACCATAACCGCCATTGTGGACATGACACACGCTGACCTTGTCAGCATGATAGATAGCCCAACCGCCATCCCACCCCTACTGAAGGTGGTGTCTGTACTCCACTTCCTGGCCACAGGCACCTACCAGCACACAGTCGGACAGTTGCATGGCATTTCACAGTCACTGTTGTCACGGACACTATTGCAAGTGCACGATGCCCTCCTGAAGCACGCAGACGACTACATCTCTCTACCACGCTCGGAGCAGGAAATTACGAACACAAAAGTGGGATTCCATGCACTTGGCGGCATACCGGGTTGCATTGGTGCCATCGACTGCACCCATGTGGAATTGGTTGTCCCACATGCCATGGAGGCCCAGTACCGCAACCGAAAACAATATCATTCTCTTAATGTACAAATGGTGTGTGACTCCAACAGGATCATTACACATTGTTGTGCCCGATTTCCTGGATCAACCCATGATTCTATGGTCTTGCGGAACTCTACAATACCACGCTACATGGAGCGACACGCAGGGAACAGATCCTGGCTACTCGGTGAGTCTCATTTCATGCATGATAATGTGGGGTATGTGATGCGGCAATGACCTGGCAGGAAGGGGGGGGTGCGTACGTAGCAATGTCATTCCACAAACATCCTTTATTGTCCACATACAGGTGATGCCGGGTATCCACTGAAGAGATGGCTCCTTACACCACTCCGGAACCCACAGAACCAGCATGAGGAGGACTACAACCATGCCCACTCACGTACCCGTGTAGTCATAGAACAGGCATTCGGCCTACTGAAGGGTCGTTTCCGCTGCCTCAGCAGGTCTGGCGGGGCACTCCTGTACCGCCATGAGAAGGTTGCAAAGATGGTCATGGCATGTGTCATGCTACACAACATGTGCGTACGTAGAAATGTGCCCATGCCCCCTGACGCAGAACTGCAAGCACCTGAATATGGTCATGATGAGGGTGGGGATGTGGCAGCACCTCAAGGAGTCCGCGAGGCACAGGAGGGCCGTGACATTCGTCAGATCATCATAGATTCATGCTTCTAGCACTCACACCTGGTGGCTGATACATGGACACGGGACTTGTGGCAGTGTGTGTGTCTGGAACATGCACAATAAGGACTGTATCCCTTTAATGGCCTCGTACACAAAGATCAATGTCCACACATCTCATTGGATGATTGTGAAATGTTTATAGCATATGTGAAATTATGTTACACACCCCATCGACCCGCAACCCAAGTAAGCCCAACACACCCCCCCCCACCCTCCTACCTCCCCCCCGAACACCAGTGTCCAAAGATGCTCATTGTCAGTGGGCAGACGCTATTGCAAGCCCCATCTCCGGGTATCAGGGGCACCCCTGCCTGTGGAGCGCATGTTCCTCCCAGATCTACGTTGGGGGCTGCCCTGTACGGAACTTGCAACGGATGATGTCTCTGCCTGCTCACGTCCATGCATGTCCCTAAGGGTTTGTGAGAGCTCAGTGAGCACACGGCGCACAGCGGCAAGTTCAGCAAATACGTCTTTGGACGTCACATGCAGTTCCCCCCTCAGGCTCTTGGTGCTTCTCTCCATTTGTACTCTCAGGCTCTCGGTGCTTCTCTCCATTTGTACTCTCAGGCTCTCGGTGCTTCTCTCCATTTGTGCCCTTAGTGTCTCAGTACATGTTTCTATGGCTACCTTAGTACCCCCACATTCATCAGCATGGTCCTCGAGGAGCGTGGCCAGTTGCTGCAGTTGCACGATCACCTGGTCGAGGGACTGTTGCCTCTGCTGGGCCATGGCCATTTGCGGTGGTGTCACAGAGGGGCTGATCAACTCATGTTGCCTTGACACAGGGCTTGTGGGGGATGGCCAGTCGTCGTCTTGTGGGTGCCCCTGCGTGGTATCCTCATGGTGTACGGGATGAAACAAACAGGGGGATTGAGACAGGTCATGGATGGATCCTACATCGAGATCACCGTTTTCTGTGTCGGAGCATGCTGCCATTAATGCAGTGTCACCTATGGTGCTGCTGCCACCAGAAGCAGTGCCTTCTGTGGCATCCATTGGGGGGCCTGTGGTGGTGCTGTTGTGGGCATGCTGGCTGCTGGGGTGCCTGTTGAAGTCCCCTCCTGTGTGCTGCCACTTGATTTGTGCTGCTGCCGTGTCTTGATCCGTGCAGCTGAGGTGGAGGGTCTTTGGCCGTTGGTCTTGGCCCTCTTTGCAGGTGTGCTGGTAGGGGTGTCCTGGAGCTCGTCGTTTGATTCGGACCCTGTGGTGGAGTAAAGGAGGGCGAGCGTTATAAATGGGTCTGTGGAAATTGGAATGGCAATGTATCACATGCATTGGGGTGGTACCCGAGGGTGATGTGGGTCAGGGCCTTTGAGGTGGTTTCATTTTTGTGTGGATTGAGGATGCAGTTGTTTTGCAGCCTGCAGTTAGGGGGTGCCTGCTGCACGTGTAGAGGGTGTTTTTAGGAATTTTAATTATTTATTTATTTTGACTTTTAATGTGCGCTATCAGGCCAATGTATGTGGACGTTCTCCTGGACATGTGTTTCTGTTGCACTATGTGGACACATGGTACTTCACATGATTGGACATTGTGGATTTAGCATTGTTTTATTTGGGACACCTACCTGATTCTTCGGATGTCTGCACTCCTTTCTCCATCCCTCCGACTCCCTCTATGGTCTCCATTCCAATGGTGGAGGCACAGATTTCTTCCCAGGGGGTCAACTTGATGGGTGATTCCGATCCTCCCCCGGTAGCTGTGGCAATGTTACGGTTGGCGGATAGTATGCTCCGTACGCGTATCCGCAAGTCGTCCCATCGCTTTCTGCATTGCTGTGGGTTGCGGGGTGCGGTCCCCACCGCACTTACCCGCTGTGCCACCAGGGCCCATATGGCCTTCTTGTTCGCAAGTGCCGTCCTGGTCATTTGCGTGGAGAAGACGACGGCAGCATTCTCCTGGAGGGTCTCTGTGAGCACCGTGAGTTCCTCACGGGAGAAGTGGACCTGCCGCTTGCGGTCGCACGCTTTTTTCGCTTCTTTTACCATTGTTATTGTTTTCACTAGGGTGGATGACGGGTTGGGATGTGTCTCTGGGTAGTATTTTTAATGGTTGTGTGGGGATTCTGATTTTATAGGTGTACGGCGTGCAGTTTCCCGTTCCGGGACCATGTTTTTGCTTCCGTTTCCGTATATTTACGGTCACCGTATTTTCCGATTGCCGCTCATTACGGTGACCGCTATGATGGGTGGCGGAATTGCACCTAGGTCGCCGTACGACGGCGGTGAGGGGCGTTTTGGGGACATTTCCGCCATCGCGGACTTTGCACTTCCGCCATGGCGTAGTGCTCGTGCCCGATGGGTCAGAATTAGCCGCACTTTACTCCGTCGTGCAATGGCGGAAACGCTATTTACGCTATGGCGGTCAGGTCTGTTGATTTCCGCCAGGGTCGTAATGAGGGCCAAACTAATAGTTAAGGTTGTGTCAGATTCATGTCAGAGGCATAACATCTATAGAACAACAGCATCACACTGCCAAGATTATAAACAGCCTAAAACCTTGCAGGTTGACTGAGCGTGGGCTTCGCTAGTAGGTGAATCAGTCTTCATTAGCTAAATCTCATAATCTATTTTAATTTGTGTAGCAGAGGTCAGCTACATGTGTATATCTTAAATGACAACATTCTAGATGATTTTGAAATATAGCCCTGCTTTTACATTGAGTTTGGTATCACTCTTTTAATCCTTTAACATGCAATTTAATTTACATTTTCTTCTACCGGCTTTGGACCAATCGTTGGGTCACCCTTTACATCTGAATGTGATCATGGGCAGTGCTGCCACAACAAGGGGTGGACAGAGGTTGGTTGGTCAAGTTTAGTGTGCATTAGCAAATTACTGCCTGCTGGCATCCAATCAGATAGCAGGGAACAATGGGTGAATTTGCGCAGGATGATCCTGCTATCAATTAAGGTTGTGTGTCCTCAAAGAACAATTAAAGGAAATACAAACTAGAGGAACATTTTTCAACTCAAAACTGTAGGAAAGTAGCAATAGCTACACACCAGGCTACGTACATTTATCCAGATTACAAAGTCAATTAAAAAAAGGAAAGAAAAAGTTAATTATGAGGAGACCAGCACACAGGAATAGTTGGGATGCATAAGGAAATCCCCCAATTACTGGAAATGGTATGCCTAAGGCAAGACACAAGAAAGGAAAATGACATAAGGATCATTTTTGTGGATTGGCAGAGACGAAACTTTAAAAAAAACACAACTCAATTGCCTAAATCAGACATCAGTTGAATAAAAGAAAATAATTGTAACAAAGAAATTACAACTGAAAAAAGTTCACACTCACTCCAATTTAAAACTGAGATTAGGAGCCTTTCTCAGAGATTGGACCTAATTTATTAAAATACATAGTGCACTCCTGATCCATGAAGCATTTTGCTCTTGTGGAAAGAAGGAGGAAACAAATAAAATTATACAAATGGAGGCACTAGCAAGTAATATTACATAATGACAGATAGTTGCTGAATGTCAGTTTAAATTAGACATTAGTCAGATTAACTGTGATCAGATTTCATTTGGCAAAAAAAAAATGCTGTCCACCATTCCTTCTTTGAATATAGAACTGCAATGCCAATATGCTGACAACTATGAATTATTTCATCCAGAAAGTACATTATTTGATGTCCAAATTTGCAGAAATTAATTTGCGGTTCCTATAATATTCACAAAAAGGTAATTTTATATAAAGAAATGTATATATTATACATTGGAAAACCTTTGACATCTTCAGCTTGATCACCACACAAAGAAAGTTCTAGTAAAAAAGTGCAGCACGCATTACACTCTCTTTTCAGCAATGTGTTTTGGGCAGATTTGATAATCGCAAGTGCTCCAATAACAAGAGGCCTAAGTGTTACAACTGTTTTCAAAATCCTGATGGAACAGGAGACTAGAGTTGAAGAGTTTTCCTCGAAAGAGCAAATGCTTTAGTTCTGTTAAAAGGGATTGCTGACTTTTCTGTCAAATATAGTCATCACATAACTGGAGATCCCAGGTTTATGAAATGACCAGTGCATGGTTTACCCTCACAGTTTTCTCCAATCGTATTAAGCAGTATTCCAGATAACATACTGAAGTTGCAGTATTTCACTCCTACTAAAAGAAAAGTGCACTAAGTAATTCATGAAAACCAAATCATGCATTTTACCGTACAGCTCCTCTTTAGATCAGGCAGTCACAATTGTACACCTCCTTCATGTGGCCCAGTGCTGATGGTACCACTGATCTGAACAGATCTGTGAACTCAGTGGGCGAAAGCAGGCTATATGTGTTTGCTTTCTTTTGGATGGGAGCATTGTTAATTATTTATGGAAAGATCTGCCTTATGTTAGGGACTGTTCACACCAAAGTGTATTGGTTCAAGCAAGCAGATGGAAATGAAAACAAAAGCAAGGCAAACAAGACAGCTGTGTCTCCAGCAAGTGGCTGGAGGCCAGATTGTCTGTTGTAATCTGCTGTCTTAGAGGGAGGGTACTTTAGAAACAATGAGTTCCACCACCAGATATAAAGAATCTACCTGAAATAGGAAACCCCAACATGGCAGAAGGAGCTAGATGAAAGGATGCAGGGAAGGCAATAGGGATGAAGTCTGGACTGTAGAAAATGGGGTCATGCTCATAAAAACACCTTGAAGAAAAAATGCAACATTATTTTGTTTTGCATTGTTATGGTTGAGAAAATCAACCTTTCAATTTATTACAATTCAGAGAAAATCACATTATAAACAAAAATAAAAATGCAAAAAGACATTGAGGAACGAAGATTAAAAGAGGAAAAACAGAAAAAAGCACTTCAAACTGATGAATAAAAACACATTACAAAGAAACAATCAGCCACTTGCTTTTGGTATGTCCAGCGACACGAGAGATTCGATTCAAATATCTGCACGGTACCTTATCCAACTTTTCTCTTATGGATGAAGAAGTTTGCTGCCAAAAATTGATACGTGGAGACAGAACATCATGGGTACTGGCTATGGTAAACATTATGCAACACATTGTAAAAGAGATCTTTCCATTATTGTGTAGTGTCAAGGAGCAACAAACTTTACCGTATACAGATACAGCAGACAAAGACAAGTCAAGAGTCAATAAACTGACGTTTTAACTATCATCAGATTTATGGATTTTCTTTCTTTCTGAAAACACGATCTGCTTTTCTATGTAAAAAACGTTTTTGATTAAATACAAATAAAAAAATAAAAAAATTAAACAAAACAGTTTACAACATTATTACAATACATATCAGTGCATCATTTCCAATCGTAAAATTGCATTAGATCATAAAGTCTAAAAGGGATTCAAGGAGGGAAGATAGTGTGAAATTGCCCTCATATTTCCAACAGAGGCTTACCAGCGATCAGCGCATTATGGACTAATGGTGACTTTTGATTAAATGCAAATGAGGTGAGGAAAATAATTAGGAATACTGCTAAACCAAGTGACTGCCTAAATAGCTAGTCCAAGTTTATAGACAGCAAAAATGTTACAGCAGCGATGCTAACACTTATACGCTCTGCATTGAAAATTCGGGACCACAAGGAATCACAGGTTACATTAGAAAGGCCTTCAAACAGGGGTGGCGGAAAGGATATTCTCTTTGAGTACAAAGATGGACAGAGTACGAGCAAGTGCTTGAGAGTCTCAAACTCATTTGAGTTGTGAAAAAATCTGCATGCACTGTCCACTCTGACAATTATCTTCCGGTTTAATAAGGCTTCTCTGGTTGGCCACAAGTTTAGACGTTTAGACTTTTGAATGAATTGGAGAGGGGAATTTCCTCAGCTAAGGCTCCATATCATGAAGACGCTTGATCCTGCAGTTTCCATGCTTGAAATGTTGGTAGGCAATGCATTGTTCTCCTGTTTGGATCCAATCATAGAGCTGTTGTTTTTTCTTTGCACGATCCGGGTTCGTTTTAAGAAGCAAGATTGAAATGTCTGCGGCTTCCATGATTCTAACAACTTGCTGGTTCCAAACTGTCATGAAGTGATGCTTGGTGGAGTTCATATAAGAGGATAAAATAGATAACAAGGATTGAGGCTCATCATCTAATAAGCATTTCCTATACAAGGTACATATATTCCAGACATAAGAAATTTCAAGTGATGACAATCCCAGCTCGTGTCTAATTACACTCATAGGTTGACTGGCGGGCACACAAAGTAACTGCGTCCAAAATAAGCCCTCCAGCGTTAACCAGAAGGTCTGTACCTCCAGGCTCTGGTCTAGGCACCATAAGTGAGAATGGGTACCACCTTCTGTTCATAGTATTTGATTACGGGTATAGTTGAACATTTGGCCAAACTACTTATGAATAATTCTGGCTTGTGCAACAGCTGTTTGAATTTTGCATCTTAGATTGTAATTGTTTATTTATTCAGCACTTATACACAGGTGGAGTACGTCAAAGCGCTTCAAGGCGGGAAGGGAACAAGGGAATACAGTAATCATTCTTAGGCCTTGAGGTTTCCGAATGATCTACACGATATGGCAAATCAGAGAGATGATAATTTGTATTGAGGCCCAAGTATCGGTATTCACTGACTACTTCCAGAGTAGGTTCTTGCAAGTGCCACAAATAGGAGCATTTGCTGATCTGATGGTGAGTTGTGCAGATCATGAACTTCATCTTAGCCAGATTTATAATCAAATGACTTGCAATGGCATAACTCTCTAACGCTGCTAGACGATTTTGAAGGTCTATGGGAGTCTTAGAGAGAGGACTAGGTCATCTGCATACAGAAGCCAAGGTATCTCACAATAGCCAGGTTTGGGGGAATCAGATACAACATTCAGAAGGTGGTGACCCATATCAGAAATGAAAAAGATAAACAGTGCCGAGGCTTGAATACAGCCCTGCTTGAGGCCTCTATAT
The DNA here is from genome assembly GCF_040938575.1 of Ambystoma mexicanum. Lineage (NCBI taxonomy): Eukaryota > Metazoa > Chordata > Amphibia > Caudata > Ambystomatidae > Ambystoma > Ambystoma mexicanum. The sequence continues at coordinate 1,305,094,390 of NC_090928.1, forward strand.
GTCGGAATTGATATGGATAATCTTTCATCTAAGGATAAGCATATTTGGACGGGTGCATTGGAGTGTAGCTGCGATGTCAAGGACCGAATGTAGTTCTGACAGGCGGCTCTTGTCAATTTGTCTATCAATGATTCTTGCGATACAGACGAACGCCGTTTTAAAATCCACGAAAGCCACATACAAGGGCTGTTTGACTTGTTGCTCATGCAACTTTATAGGAGTCATAGAAAGCAGATGAATACAGTGCCTTGCGCTGGGACAAAGCCCGTTTGGAGTCTGACATGGTAGCCGCTGGGTAGTCTTCTAGCGGTTCAAGCCCCTCAGGACCAGGCAAGCAAAGAGCTTCCCTGGGGCATTGAGGAGTGCTTTGGGCCGATACTTCTTGGGTGGCCCCCAATCATCTTTTTTAAATATGGGAATGATGGATTTTTGCCATGACGGTGGAATCCGTTTTTTGGAAATCACATTGGAAAAGATATTTAAAAGAATACAGGCCCGAGCATCATAATTTCAGCATTATGTTGGATAAGCCACCAGGTCCGGGAGCTCTTGAGGCGCTCAGTTTTGAGATTTGGTGGATGATATAATCTCTAATAAATTGAATAGAAGTGTTATCTGATGCTGCCTGCGTTGTTGTTCGTTAGATATTGGGCAGAGGAGCACATAGTGTTTGATAGTATTGTGCTTATAAATCTTCATGTACTGTGTTGATTTGCATAGGGACTTGGGTGTCATGGGAGGCACGATTTAGCAGACTCCAGATAGATGCTGTGTTTCTTGAGGCTAGAGCACAAAGCATTTGTTCTGCATGTTGCTGCATGCATAAGGCTCTGCGAGATTTGAGCCAGTTTTTGTAATGTGTTCTGAGCTTTCTGGCTTTTAGAATTTTAGATTCTAAAGACAGATTGGCTAAATGTCTTAGAGAGTGGCGCAGTTGGGATTTTCTACTGTGCAATTCATGATCATAAGTTTGCAACTGTAACATTAAAGAACCAGTTTATAGTCAGCTGATGGCGATTAATCAGTAATATGACAAAATTTCCCAACACCTGAGAGGAGGGTGCAATGTTAGGTGCAACTTGAACATGTTTAGTGACACAAGGAATGCAGCCAAGATAAAAGGTATCACAGTAGTACAGCATGATGGAAGAGTAGGATGGCATAAGAAAAGAAGGATCTTTCGTCACAACTTAAGGCAGAAAACACAGCTTCCAAACAAAACCTTTTTGTGAGGGCTAAGTGAGAATCAACTTTGACAGCCAGATAGGTGCTGTGGGCACAGAGCTCAGAAGGATACAGCCCAGACACTGTTTAGTCAGAGTTCAATTTGATTGACAATATTTGCCCATGTTAAGCCTTGAGAAAGACTGGAACGGTCGAAACACGTGTCGGCTGGGGCGCTTTTGATCTTTTACTATGTATTCGCCCTTATTTTCATCATCTGATCATAAGACTGAGAATTGCTTTCATTTTTCGGTACAACTTATATGTGTATTGAATGACACAGGACATAACCTTTGGATTATTGCCTTATTATTTGTAATTAAATGCACGTTCTTACAATTTATGAAGAAGCACATTTATTATGGAATACTAATTTCTCTAGCATTGGATCTGCCATGGATTTACATGCTTTGAATATTAGGTGCCGACATGCTGGGAATCCTCGGTAACATTTCATTATAGCTTATAATAGAGTTTTAAAGCTGACTTTAGTAGCCCATATATGTCCTTTTGGGTGTATTGTGCCTCAGCCAATGGGACGTCAAGTGACAAGCCCCAACCAGGAGGCCATCTTCAGATTCTAACCGCACATTTCTTCACAACTTTATAAAAAACATCATCTGAACAGATAAGTGCTTCTTACTTTCATAGTATGGAAGAAAAACAGAAAGGGCCTCATTACGAGTATGGAGGTAGCCATGGTGCTATTAGCACCATTGGCTGCCTCCATAACGGGCTCCAATACCGGGTTCCTGCAATGAGGAATTACCGGGTCATTCTGACATTGGAGGACCCGGTAATTCCTCTTTGCAGGAACCCATTCCCATTTGGGCCCCCATAGAGCTCAATGGGAATGGGGAGGGAGCTAGTAACGGCGCTGTCAATAACAACCCGTTATTAGCTCCCTCTTCCCCTTGCGGGACCCGCTAAGGACGCCTGGTTTTACGAGGCATCCTAAGCGGGTCCCTCAAAGGGAACCTCGTAATCGGCGCTCCTGTAATGAAGAGTGCCGGTCCCGTACCGGCACCCTTCATTACGGGAGCGCCAGGGTTATAATGAGGCCCAAAGTCTTTTCAAGACATGCTAGTCATGTGGGATTAAGAATGTATATGAGGGAGACAAGCATTCTGAATGCATATACTGCCTCTATTCTAATCACATTCAGGAGGATTGTGAAATGTGTGCCACCTTTAGAATAAAAACCCTCAAGGATAGGAAAAGAAGACTAGCCCGACTAGCCCTTTGGCTCAATGAGGGCATTTACCCTCTTCAGAGGCTGAATCCTCTAGAAGTGTGGTGGAGGCCAAACCAGATAGGCCAAAAACTTATAAAAGGCCCAGGTCAGAGGAGAAAATGTCATCTTTCTCTTCATCAGCTATCCTCAAAAGAAAAAAGGAAGGAAAAACTGAAAAATCTGTTTGTCCGTCGACGACCTCGCCAATAAGCAACCAGTCCACAACAAAAATGGCGACGGAGTCCACAATAGGCGCTCTATCAACGAATGTCGCCAAAAAACTATCGCCGGCGGCGCATCGATCATCATCGACGGCTGCAGAACCACCATCGTTGGCCTCGATGGGTTCGTCGACGGCAATACCTTTCATACGCCCGTCGTCATCGGCCTCGTCATCGTCGACGACCATCAAACCATCATTGTCGACTTTGTCCACGATTAAGCAGATAACATCTTTGTTCATGTCCATGGGAAGAAATACAGCATCAGCGGCATCACTAACAGTACATGGAAAGTCACCAACACCTTTCCTGTCTGCGCCGTCGATGTGGGGGGGCAAAATAGGACAATAAGGCGTCCTCGTCTACGGGCACGTACAAAATATCAAAAATAAGGAAAACTGAAGGAACGTTTTACAATATGCCAGAAAGAAAGGAACAAGAGCTAATACAGGACTCTGAACCTGTACAACAAGGCCCAATAATCCTTAAACTGCCTATCATACACCTGCTATCGCCTAACGTCGTGGAAGAGCAGGACATAATAGGAGAAGTTGGGCAACATTCTTTACCTCAATCACCCGAAGGGAACACTGATGACCCAATAGCACCCAAAGGTCCAAAACTGTCTGTGGTCTTGCAAATTCTTCCAGACCAGATACTGGAGCACCACATTGATTCAGAGTTTGAATAGGGGTACTCGCCCCATTCATCTGATGAAAACCAATATTCACCACAGGAAACACCAGTGGAACCAAGGTTACAGGAGTTACTGCAGCCAACATTACCAACCCCGGCTGCTCCTCCACAACCAAAAGAACCACTACTCAACCCACAGTCCCTGTTATCCTTACAAGTACTACCTACTCTTCAGAACCTACTTCAACAATTGTAAACTGGCTACCAGTAAACCAGCCCAACCTACAAACACCCAATGAGATGCCAGGCCCTTCGAGGGAACCCAGCAGGCCTGACAAAACGGCTACAGGAAACCGGGTGAACGAACCAAGAGACGATATTCCCATCAGGCGTGCACCCTTGCCGCAAAGAGAAATGCATATCAAGCCTATGAGGCACAGACAAACGAACAGGACCAGCAGCCCCATTAGAAAACAAGGGGGCTCCCCAAGACCACACTATTCCCTGTACTGTCAAGAAGAAGGAGGACTCCAATCCTCTAACACCGACGATGAGGAAGGTGACAGAGACACTGATACCTCTACCTCGAAATCTACACAACCAGATAACTGGGAGGACACAGATTTGGGTCTGATCGAAGACTCTGAGGAACCGTTGCGTCAGTCTCTGCCTGATGACAGAACTGCATTTCACAATACGGTACAAAAAGGCGTGGGAGGAATTTGGCCTAATACCATTGGAGCAGGAAAAGGATTGCTTCCTTTTTGATTTAATGCACAAGCACAGGAAGGCGGTAATGTCAACCCCCATACCAGACCATATTTGGGGAAAAGGCTGTTAACTCATGAGAAAACCTTTCGCAGAACCAGCGTTAAAAGGGTGTTTGGAGAAGAAATTTAAGGCACCTGATTAAGATCCCCTTAATGCCTTACATCCCGGCCGACACCTGATTCAGTGGTATCAGCAGCAGCGTGCAGAAAGTCAAAAGCGCAAGGTCAGAAATGTGCAGTACCACCTGACAATGACAGCAGGGCACAAGACGCTTTCAGTAAAAAAAGGCCACAACAGTAAAAGAGGCTAACCCACTAGCAATAATCTCGAGATATGACCGCGAGATGTGGAACCGGCTCACACCACTGTTAGACTACCTACCAGAAGATAAAAGAAAACAGGCCCTGGACATCTTCCGAGGGGGTGCAGATGCCTCAAACCATGCTATCAACATCGCAGTTGACATAGGGGAAACAGGTTTTAAACAAATTAGTAATGGGGTAGTACTTAGGTGACAGGCAGGGTTAAAATGCAGAGATTTCAGATACGATGTGCAAACAAAGGTGCTAGACATGCCTTTTGAGGGAGACCAACTCTTTGGACCCAAAATTGATGACGTCCTAAAAGCCATAAAAACAGAAACTGATACAGCAAGATCGCTCACCACACTGACGGTGAGGTGCACTTTTTCACTCCTTCCAAGGGGCCTCTGGTCGTTCTGTAGTGACAAGGAGAGGCGGAAAGGCATACCAGAGGGCATCCTCATATTCCCAAGCGTACTACCAGAAGTATCGCCGGACGTACCCATGCAAACAAAAAGTTCACAAGCACGCACCAAGAAGACGACAAACAACATCCGCCTCTGGGGCAGGAAGCAAAAACAAGCCCGACGTCCGTCGGACACATACACCAATGGTCCAACTGCAGCAAGTAGAAGGCAACTTGGAACACCATCTACAGCTTAGGCAACAGTTAACCTTAACATCTTAAAGAACGAAGTGGGGAAACTGCTCATGAAAAACGCAATCAAAAAAGTCCCTCAACATCAAAGGTGCAAAGGAACCGACTCCAGGTTCTTTGTCGTCAAAAAATAAAAGATGACTCATGGAGACCAATTCTGGACCTAAGAAGTCTAAAAAAATATATCAAGAAACATAAGTTCAAAATGGTCACGTTGACTGATGTCATCAAGTCAATAAGGGAGAACGACTTCCTAGCATCACTAGATCTCAAAGACGCATACTTTCACATCTCCATTTGCAAAAGTCACAGGAAGTTCCTAAGATTTGTCGTGGGCACAAACCACTACTGATTCAAAGTCCTCCCATTTGGCCTTCGCTCAGCCCAAAGAACATTCACAAAATGCCTAGCTCCTATAGCTGCATCATTCAGGAACAAAGGATACCATGTATATCCATATTTCAACGATTGGTTGGTACGAGCACCATCGTACAAAGTGGCGGAAAGAGCGATCCGGCAGGTGTCCAGCACCCTCTTAGACCTCGGCTTTGCAATAAATTCAAGTAAGTCCTGCTTCAAGCCATCAAACACGTTAGTGTTCCTAGGGACACAGTTTAACACCAACGAGGGCCAGGTATGTCCCTCAGTAGAGAGGGCCGCACCAATACCCCATCTAATCATGACGTTCTACTCAGACACCAAGATCACAGTCAGAACCGTCATGCAACTCTTAGGCACCATGTCATCTTGCATTCCCCGAATACCGCATTGCAGGTTACAAATGAGACCGCTACAAGAATTTGTAGAGGATCGATGGTCCCAGCTAAAGGGAACATGCAACTATAACTTGACAGTAACAAAGTCGCTCACAGACAGCTTGCAGTGGTGGTTCATACCATCCCCATCTCCAAGGGAGTCCCATTCAAGGATCTACATTTTCAGGAAACCCTGGTCACAGATGCCTCACTAACAGGATGGTGCGCGCACAGAACACCAACTGTCAGTGAAAGGCCGTTTGTCCCCTGACCGAGGCACAAGTCCACTTCAACATACTGGAGCTGAAAGCAGTGGCTCACGCCCTCTACTTATTCCAGCCAGTGCTCAAAGGCAAAGTGGTACGAGTGTTCACACACAACACAACCACAATGTATTATGTGCGAAAATAGGGAGGCACGAGATCAATGGCACTCTCCAAGGCAGCTCAAAGGCCGTCGCACTGGGCCATCAAAAACAAAATGCAACTACCAGCATTTCACCTTACAGGAAAATAAAACGAAATTGCAGATCAGCTGAGCAGGGCCAACAACCAGTCACACGAGTACCAATTGGCGGACAAGAAAATCCTACAAATCTCCAACAGATTGGGAACACTGACCATTGATTTATTTGCCAGATGGGAGAGCAAGAAATGCCTGCTGTTTGCGAGCATATATCTGCACCATCAAGCACTAGGCGACGCGTTCGCAATGTCATGGGTAGGAATCTTTCACCAATGCATTCCCTCCAACGCCAGTCATACGCAGGGTCCTAGAAATTATTGCAACGTACAAGTGCACGGTCATTCTCATAGCGCCAACATGGGCCAGACAACCGCGATTTTCAGAGCTTGCTCACCTGTCCCAGGACCGTCCAATTCCTCTGGGTCAAGACCCCGATCTGCTGACCATGTGCAACCAACAGGTGCAACACCAGAATCCAGGGGTGCTCAATTTATAGGCCTGGCTCCTGAATTCAATGCGTTCGGACAAGCCCCACTAAAACAGGAGTGCAGAAAGATCCTAAAGGCTGCCAGCGCCGAATCCCCAAACAAATCATACAAGTACAAGTGGGATCGGTTTTGCACTTGGTGTTCTCAAGGACAGTTGGAGCCGTTACGTGTGGAGCCTCACCAAATCCTATCATACCTGTTAAAATTAGCCAAAGAACGTTTATCACAATCATCCATCAAAGTACATTTAGTGGGAATTTCTAAATACACCAGAAAGCAAGGACAAACTGCCATTTTCAGAGCCTGCATCATAAAACACTTCATGAGAGGCCTATTCCGCATCTAACCCCCTCAGAAAAATGCACCACCTCAGTGAAGCTTAAACACTGTGCTTTCCACCCTAATGAAACCTCTGTTAGAACCAATGCTGACCACAGACAAAGTCTGTGTCATGGAAGACCGCTTTTCTGGTGGCAGTTACGTCTTTCAGAAGGATGCCAGAAATACATGCGCTATCTGTTAAACCTCTATATCTCCAGTTTGAAAATAACCAGGTCATCCTGAAAACAAACCCTACGTTCATTACCAAGGTGCTATCCGTCTTCCACTTACAATCTGAGGTTACTCTATCAGTTTTCTTTGCACATCCATCCACACCAGCCGGAACAGGCTCTACACTCGCTAGACCTTCGAAGAGTTATAAAGTTCTACATAGACAGAACAAAGAACTTCAGGCCCATGTCTCAACTAATTGTGGCTTTTGGGCCCCCTAACAAAGAAGGTCGGCCTATTTCAAAACAAGGTATTGCCAGATGGGTCTCCGCCTACAATTTCCACCGTGCACACCCAAGCCCATCGGCCGTTACAGGGATCTGTTCACGCTCATTTCACTGGGGTAGTGGGACCTTCAGCAGTGCAATGGGCAGGGATTTCCCTGTCAGACATATGCCGGGCAGCAACATGGGCAGTCCCGCATAACTTTGTTAAGCATTACTGCATGGAGGGAGAAGGAGAGGCTGAAGCAAAGGTCGGAAGAGCCGTCCTGCAACACTTGTTTCAATAAGGTATGCCTTCTCCCATTACACCTCATATTACAAGATGTTCACTACGGTGGCAATCTATTCAACGCATGTGAATCGATGAAAGATCCATTGTTGGAGAAGGAGTATGTTGCTTACCTTTAACTCGTGTTCTCCAGCATTGATATCTTTCATGGATTCACATGCGCACACCTACCACCCCTATGGGAGAAAGGCTACATTTTGCCAACTCGCATCTCTCTGGGGTTAGAATCTGAAGATGGCTTCCTGGGTGGGGCCTGGCACTCGACTTCCCATTGGCTGAGGCACAATACACCAGAAGGACATAGATGTTCTACTAAATTGAGCCTAAAAACTCTAGTTACAGAGGATTCCCAGCCTATCGGCAGGGAATATTCAAAGCATGTGAATCCATGAAAGATACCAATGCTGGAGAACTGGAGTTACAGGTAAGCAACATACTCGTAAACAACGTTCTGTAGGCAAATGCTTTATCATAAAGGAGGCATCATAATGGCGTAGGTTACATTGGGCAGGATGAACTGTACCCCTGATGCCTGCCTCTCAATCTGTGTAGAAGGGTCTGATGGTCAAATGAGGCAGAGAGATTCAGAAGCATAACAAGGCTTGCCCCTCATCTACTGCTCTCATGTAAATATGCTCTGTGGCACTACCCGACTACTACTTTTGTTCAGGAGTGGCTTTTTGGCACTAAATTAGTATGACAAGTCCCTGTGCTATCTATAAAGGGTCTATGTTCTTGATCCAAAAAACATGGCTTTAGGCATTTTCAAAATGTCCAGTTGTCATTGATTTACTTAAGGCCCTCAGGTAGTATTTTATAGGATGAGTAACTTATCACAGGAGACAGCTTCTCCCATCTGAATATTCCATGGGGAATGCATTCCAAACACCTCTGCTCCCAGAAATCATAATATCAATGTGTGCAATAGGCTGACTACGCAATACAAAGGGATTTAGCTGCAAATGAAAATGGAAGAGCTGAGGAGATATGGCCTTCGTGGTCTTGGTCAACAGCCATTTATCCCAGTCTTATTATTTTTTTTAAACTTCCTCCCTATTTCTTAACCCAGGCAAGTTTCTCACCTGTATGTGTTCTCCAGTGGTAAACATGAGAGAACTGGGGAAAAGTTTGGTTGGTAAGAACATCTTGTAGGGTCATCCAGACGTGGACCGCTTGCTCGCTGTGCTCAGAGAGGCACAACTCCACCTCACTGATGAGGCCAAATAAGACTGAAACATGTGTCTGGGGTTGCTGTTGGTACTCTTGTTCAGAAAAGAATTGCCTAGCATTTTGGTGCTGGACTACCCATGTGGGTGGGACAAAGACTGATATGCAAATGGGTATTTCCCTTCTGTGAAAGGTACAGTGAGCTAAAGTGTGGCTGCAGACTCTCAAGTGGGTAGCTCCCCAAAGAACAGGTCATTTAGCTGTGTTCATTCTTGCAAAGGGGCGCCTATGGCTTTTTTGATTGTTTAAGGGACTTGGGTTTAATCACCCTAAGTTTCCTAGGGTCATCCAGACATGGTCACCTTGCTCACTGTGCTCAGATAGGCACAGCTCCACCTCACTGATGAGGCCAAACACGACTGAAACACGTGTCTGAGGTTGCTGTTGGTACTCTTGTTCAGAAAAGAATTGCCATAGCATTTCGGTGCTGGACTGCCCATGTGGGTGGGACAAAGACTGACATGCAAATTGGTATTTCCCTTCTGTGAAGGCTACAGTGAGCCAAAGTGTGGCTGCGGAATCTGGAGTGGGTACCTCCCCAATGAACAGGTCATTTAGCCGTGTTTGTTCTCGCAAAGAGGCGCCTACGAGAAACTTTTGATTGTTTAAGGGAATTAGGTTTAGTCACCCTAAGTTACCTAGGGTTATCTAGACGTGGACTCCTTGCTCACTGTGCTCAGAGAGGCACTGCTCCACCTCACTGATGAGGCCCAACAAGACTGAAACACGTGTATGGGGTTTCTGTTGGTACTCTTGTTCAGAGAGGAATTGCCATAGCATTTCGGTGCTGGACTGCCTATGTGGGCGAGACAAAGACTGATATGCAAATGGATATTTTGCATCTGTGAAAGGTACAGTGAGTTAAAGTGTGGCTGTGGACTCTCGAATGGGTACCTTCTCAAAGAACAGGTCAATGGGCCGTGTTCGTTATCGCAGAGGGGTGCCTATGACTATATTTTAACATCTTAATGTATATCACCTGTATGTGTTTTTAGGTGAATCTTAAGAGGCCACAGTTGACTGTATTTTTTCCCACATTCGGTGCACTGATAAGGTTTCTCACCTGTATGTGTTCTGAGGTGTATAGTAAGAGATCCCTTCCTACTAAAGCTTTTCCCACATTCAGTGCATAGATGAGATTTCTCACCTGTATGTGTTTTATGGTGGTAAAAAAGACTACTCTTTGCATGGAAGCTTTTCCCACATTCAGTGCACTGATATGGTTTCTCAGCTGAATGTGTTTTCACATGAATCTTAAGAGAACACTTTTCACTGAAGCTTTTCCCACAGTCAGTACACACATGAGGTTTCTCACCTGTATGTTTTCTATGGTGGTAAATAAGACTCTTCTTTGAGAGGAAGCTTTCCGCACATTCCGTGCATTGATATGGTTTCTCACCTGTATGTGTTCTTAGGTGAAGCTTAAGAGACCCCTTTTCACTGAATCCTTTTCCACATTCAGTGCACAAATAAGGTCTTTCACCTGTATGTGTTCTATGGTGGTTAATAAGACTACTCTTGGCATAAAAGCTTTTCCAACATTCAGTACACTGATATGGTTTTTCATCTGTATGTGTTCTCATATGAACCTTAAGAGACCACTTTTCACTATACCCTTTCCCACATTCAGTACACAAATGAGGTTTCTCACCTGTATGTGTTCTATGGTGGTAAAGAAGACTCTTCTTTGCATGGAAGCTTTTCTCACATTCAGTGCACTGATATGGTTTTGCATCTGTATGTGTTCTCATGTGAACCTTTAGAGACCACTTTTCATTGAAGGTTTTCCCACATTCAGTACACAGATGAGGTGTCTCACCAGTATGTGTTCTATGGTGGTAAATAAGACTCTTCTTTGCATGGAAGCTTTTCCCACATTCAGTGCACTGATAAGGTTTCTCACCTGTATGTGTTCTTATGTGTGTGATAAGAGGACCCTTCTCACTGAAGCTTTTCCCACATTCGGTACACTGATGAGGTTTCTCCCCTGTATGTGTTGTCAGATGAGTGGTAAGGCGTCTCTTCGTGCAGAAGCTTTTCCCACATTCCGTGCACAAAAGAGGTTTCTCACCTGTATGCTTTATTTGGTGGGCAATAAGACTATCCTTCCGATGGAACCCTTCCCCACATTCAGTGCACTGATATGGTTTCACACCTGTATGTTTTCTCAGGTGCATACTAAGACTTTCCTTCACACTGAAGCTATTCCCACATTCAGTACACTGATATGGTTTCACACCTATGTGTGTTCTCAGGTGCATTGTAAAATTTCCTGTCCAACTGAATCTTTTCCCACATTCAGTGCATTGATAAGGTTTCTCACCTGTATGTGTTCTCAGGTGCATAGTAAGACTTCCCATCTTACTGAAGCTTTTCCCACATTCAGTGCACAGATGTGGTTTCTCACCGGTATGTGTTCTCAGGTGACTCTTAAGAGAATCCTTTAGACTGAAACTTTTTCCACATTCTGTGCACAAATGCGGTTTTTCACCTGTATGTGTTTTCTGGTGGCGAGCAAGCTGTTCCTTCATAATAAACCTGTTACCACAGTCACTGCACTGATAAGGTTTTTCACCGGTATGCGTTCTCAGATGTGGAATAAGATTTGACTTCCATGCAAACTTTTTCCCACATTCAGTGCACTCATAAGGTTTCTCGCCAGTATGTTTTCTCAGATGAGTCTTAAGGATCCACCATTGACTGTAGCTTTTCCCACATTCACTGCACTCATAAGGTCTCTCACCTGTATGTTTTCTCAGGTGACTCTTAAGATGCCACTTGCTACTGAAGCTTTTCCCACATTCAGTACACACATGAGGTTTTTCACTTGGATGTGTCAGATGCATAGTGAGTGGTTCCTCCCCACTGAACATTTCCCACATTAAGAGCAAACGTGAGGTTTCTCACCTGTATGTGTTCCCCTAGTGTTGAATAACAACTCCTTTCACACTGAACCTTTTCCCACATTCAGTGCACTGATGAGATTCTCATATGCAAATCTTCCCTGGTGCCAAGCAAGACTTGTTCCTGCTGACTATGTTGGCATGTTCAGTGCATGGATAACATTTACCCACTTATATTCACAGGTGGTTAACAACTTACACCAACTTTACATTCAGACTATGCATACAATGTCCTTTCATAAATGGGCTAAACAATATGCTTTTCTTACAGAACACAATACACTATTCCTAGGTTTAGTCTACTAGGCTATATATTTATTTTATGTATGTCACAGGATGCTGGATGTTACCATGAAGGTGTTTGTCTGAAATCCCTCAGGTATTCAGTGGGTTGCCCCAATACCAGTGTAGTTCTTAGTCCTGTATCCATCAAAGATGTGTAGATCGTGCATATTCTCTCAATGAAGATTTGCACTGCATTAGTCCATTGGAGAAATTAAAAGAATCCCTCTGGCTTTTTGCTGGGCATCATTCACCTATAGAATCAAGAAGAGATTCACCTTAATAATGAATACAGGTTCATCATCACAGGCATAACATTTAACAAGGAGACTGTATCGCGGTGCTAGCGGTGTGTGCTAATTTCTTGTTTTCATGAAGTAACTGATAGGACTTCAAACCCCATCTTTTGGATACAGATATCTCAAAGGATGGTAGACGGTTAATGCCCCAACAGTGGCAGAGCACCAGATGTGGCAGGCAGCTGGAATAGTGTGTGCTGTACACCATTGCACCTTACTTTTAGTATCCAAGATTGTGCTACAGAGTATTACATATTAATGTTGAAAACAAAATGGAACATAAAACATTTTGGGGCTGATTCATGGAATTTATGCACCGAAAAAAGGGTATTTGTGCACCATTGTGCCCACAAATCCCCATTTGTTAAACAGGGATTTGCGGGCAGAATTGCACACAAATACCAGTTTTTCGGTGCACAAATTCCATGAATCAGCCCTCTAAAGTGGTTACATTACTTATAAGGATTTGCATCTATTTTCCATCATATTTGTTCGGCAAGCCCTCAATTAGCACATGGAAGCTCTACATTGCCATACATGAATGCTAAGGGCATGCGCTTCACAGTAGGTCAGCAGTTTGTCTTGTAAGGAAGGCATGGTATCAACAGTAAGACAGACACAAGTGACCACAGCTAAGAGTGTTTATTGAACTTTAACAAGGGTGTGATGAACGCCTATCTAAACCTAAAGCTACAGATGGGAGCAAGCTATGACCATCAAATAATAATAATGCAGTCCTAGTGGAGTCCCGTAAAAATAAAAGATCCTAAACTAAAAAATCCTATTGCCAATCCTTACCACTTAACATACATAGTGAGGGGTAGTGTTCATGAAAAAGAAAAAAGTGTTCACAAAATTATATGTAAGGATGTTCAGGCCATTGGCCTCCCTTCCCCACTTTTTCAGCACGGGACAAGGCGGATCATTCGAGCAAAGCACACACTCTGGCTTCTTCGGCGCAAGGACACAGTTCCATTACCAGCATCAGGGCCCGCTGTGCTGCAACTGTCTTTGCTTTTCCAAAGTCTCTTAGCTCAGAGGGCCTGGTGTGCAAGAACAAAATAACCACAAAGTTTCTTTCCTCTTTCGAGTGTTCAATTCGGGTGTCTTCCCCTGGATCACATTCAGCGTGGCTCAGATCCCTTTTTATATCACAGTCAGTATTGTGGATCCCCCTCTTCCGGGCTCAGATCCCCATGTTCCAATGTTTAGAGAATACTCTTTCTTGGGGGACTCAAGGTTCAACCCGAGATCCGCCCAGATCCTTTCTCTGTGACAATTAGTCTCCCTCAGCCGGGCTCGGACTGATTGTAGCATGCATTCAACTATCAAAGACTTTTGAATGTGCACAGGATTTAGCTTGACCCATTGCAGGACCACTTCGATCTCAGGTTTTCCCTTTCAATAGTTGCCAATTAATGGCAACTACTCTTGTGACCGTGTGCGTGTGCTAAGTCTTCCCCGTTAACAGTTTCTATCACATACAAAGTAACCATTTCATGTGTATTCCCTTAAGTGGGACTATCTACGTTGAGACAAAAAAACAAGCGATTGCATTCCCCATTCTTGGCCAGTCAACCGTTTAAGAGAGCTTTCCTGTTAGACCTCCCTGTCATCTATCCAGTCTTTTGAGATGTGTAGTCTGCCCTACCCTCAAATTGGAATGAATATAGGAGTGATGTTGTCTTGGGACTGGGCAGAGACGGTTGATAGGGTCCCTAATTAGTATAGGTCATTTTATGTACAGTGCATGCATTTTAATGGGCAAAGTATATTACCATTAAGTCAAGCTGAAGTGAAACAGAATCCAGATATGAGATATACTAGGATTTAAGAAAATAGAGTTAACATTCAAAATGACCATTACAGATTAGAGGTTCTACCCCACATAATTCCAATCTGAGAGTATCACAAACTATATTACTCAAAAGACCTATTTTCAAGTTAAACATACAAACACTGATAACTTCAATCACTTCTCTAAAACCCCACTCACTCAAAGGTAATAAACTACACTGAAAATGTACAAATGTGAACCCACGCCCGCCCCCCTCTGAAACAGAAGCAAGACACTAAGAATAACGTAACAGTTAAAGTTGTATGATACATTCTCCAGCATGGGGTCTGGCATGGATTCACATGCTCATGAATATTCCCCGTCGTCAGGCTGGGAATCCTCGGTAAAGAAAAAATCAGTATCAGTTTCGTTTCTGATCTGTCTTTCGTAAGTAACCAATCACTGATCTCTGCGTCATACTGACCACAGCCAATGACTGCCCTCTACCTAAGCCCCGCCTCTGGCAGCCAACTTCAGATTTTTACCGCACGTTCAAGTGTTGGGAGTACTCGTGCTTAGCTCTTGAGCTTTTACTGCGTGTTTCGCGCTTTTTCAGGTGAATTTTCACATTTTTTCGGTTAATCGAGCCTCAAGCTCCACCGTTTCTACTCCCGTTAACGGCTACCCGTTGCAGGATTTTCCTACGCCCCTCAAGGGTGAAGATTTCGTCGAATCAACTTCTTGGAGGATTCCAGAAGATTCGCGGCCTACCTCGAGATGGCCCAGGATGCGAGTTCGTCGCCCGGACCCAAACTGTTTCGCAGCTGCCCTGGTTGCGGGCTGCAGAATGTGTTTAAGGAAGACGAACATTCGCGATGCCTCTACTGTCTTCATGGGGACAAGACTCATGTAGAGAAGGACTGCCAGTCCTGCAAGAACTTGTCGGAGCGGACCATGAGGGACCGTCGATCCCGTCTCGCCAGCTGGTTGGAGAAGGGCTCAACGGGTGAGAAGAAGAAGAAAGGGTCTGAGCGGGCTTCTAAGTCCTGTGCGGGCGCCCCGGCGACGGGGGCCCAACACCAGGCCAAGCGACGCGAGTCCGCTGGCTCCGGGAGCGCCGAAAGGTCGGGCTCTTCGGTCGCCAGGCAGGGCGCACCTTCCCCGGCACCGTCAACCACGAGCCAGCGCTCCGGTTCGGGGAAGAGGAAGTCCGAGACCCCGGGTAAGCTTCGGGAGAAGCCCCGTCCGATCTCGGAAGAGGGGGAGCGAGGCATCGCCCCTCCCCCGAAGGAGAAGGCCCGGGACGCACCTAAGGTGGTAAAGGCCCCTACCCAGCAGGCAAAGGCCTCTATCGAGGCGATCGCGGCGACTCTGGCCAAGCCGGCAGAGACCCCGCCAGCGGAGACTGCCTCCGGGAATAGAGTTTCCCTGCCGCCAAGGAGGGAATCCTCTTTTCAGCCCATCGTCGTGGCCGCCATGGTGGAAGAAGCGAGGGGGGGCACGGTAGTCTCCTCGAGCTCGGAGTCAGCCTCGGAGGAGGAACTGACCGAGGCCGTGAGGAACCTCGAAGTTCAATTCAAGAAGGTTCGATCCCGTAAGGAAGATCCTCGGGAGATAACCGAGGAAGACGACGATGGCGAGGAAGAGCAGCCTTCCCTTCTGGCGCGGCCGGAACCTAGGCCTCAGGATGGCTCGGTGGCCATTTTGTCTGCGATCCAGTCCTTATGCTCTGAGATAAGGACGAGATTCCCACAGCCCAGGCCGGAGGAACCGCAACCTGGCCCGTCGGGAAGTCCTCAGAACAAACGACGGAGGACCCAACCCTCTCCTCAGCTCGCCCCCGTAAGGCCTACAGTTCCCTCCTCATCCTCCCACGAGTCGGGAGATGACGGTGCGTTGGGCTCGACGACGGGTTCTGAGGGTGACGGCGATGACGACAGAACGGGTCTCCAGTCTCCCGTCGCACGGGCCTCGCCGCCCGACGAGATTGCCTCATTCCACGCCATGATCGCCAGGGCGTCCGAATTGTTGCAGCTCTGCCCGGAGGAGCAGAAAAAGGAAGGTTTCCTCTATCAGCGCCGGGAGGCCAAGAGGAAGACTGTCATCGTGGTGCCTCTAATCGATGACATCTGGGAGGAGGGCCTGTCGGTTCTCAAAAACCCCTCCACGGCACCAGCCAAACGGGACCGGTACGAGAAGAAGTACCGGGTCCCCGAAACCGCTCCCCTTTGCCTCAGGGCCCAGCCAACGCCAGACTCGGTCGTCTCGGCGGCGGCGAAGAAGAAAGCGGTGGGGTCAGCAGCCTCGACGTCGAATTCCCCGCCGGACGGCGAGGGAAAGAAGTTGGACGCCATGGGGCGGCGGGTCATATCGTCGGCGGCGACGACGATCAAAGTGGCCAACACCCTGGCGATCGTGGCCCGTTACGACAGGGAGCTCTGGTTTAAGCTGGCCCCCATATTGGACTTCCTGCCGGACGACAAGAGGTCCGAGGCCCTGGAAATACTGCAAGAGGGCGAGGTGGTGTCGGACCACGCCATAACGGTGGCAACCGATATTGCCAATACCGGGTTCCGCCAGCTGGGCAACGGTGTTTGCCTACGAAGACGGGGTTGGCTGCGGGTGACCGACTTCCGTCAGGACGTCCAGACCAGGGTGTTGGACATGCCGTTCAACGGCAGCAACTTGTTCGGGAAGGCGGTGGACGAATCCCTCCAAGCCATAAAAGCGGACACGGAGACGGCCCGCGCCCTAGGAGCCCTTCAGCAACGACGGCCCTTTCGGAGGGTGCCTGCAAGGGATCCAGCGGTGGCTCGTCGTCCTACCGCCAGGCGGCACGCTCCTCGTCTCAGGAGGCCTACAGGGGTTGCGGCAAGCAGGGAGCGCCTCGCCGCCATCGGCAAGGTGGCCAGGGCAGCAAGGCCACCACCTCCAAGCAGGACTGAACCAGCCGTGGTCTCAGGCCCCCACCGAAGCACCCCGGTGGGAGGCCGGCTGACAAATTTCGTCGGCGTGTGGAAGTCCATCTCCACCGACCGTTGGGTGCTGGATACCCTGGCAAGAGGACACTCTATCGAATTCCTGAAGAAGTGCCCTCACGTTCCACCTGTGGCCAGGAAGGAAAATCACGTCCCGCAACTGCTGTTGGAAGTACGGGCGATGCTCAGGAAAGGCGCCATCGAGCTTGTCCCGAAGAGGCTCCAGGGCTCCGGGGTGTACTCAAGGTACTTCCTCGTCAGGAAGAAGATGGGCGGCTGGCGCCCCATCCTGGACCTTCGTCCTTTGAACAAATACATCAGTTACAAAAGTTACAAAGTTCAGGATGGTCACCCTCCAGCACGTACTGGGACAGCTGGAGGAAGGCGACTTTCTATCGTCGTTGGACCTGGAGGATGCATACTTCCACGTTCCCATCATCAAAAGTCACCGAAAGTTCCTCAGGTTCGTCGTCCAGGGATGCCACTACCAATTCAGAGCACTGCCGTTCGGATTGAAGTCGGCCCCCAGGGTCTTTACCAAGTGCCTAGCACCAGTGGCGGCGCGGCTGCGCCTGCAGGGGATTCACGTCGAACACACTGCGAGGACCGTCCAGCTACTCACAGACCTGGGATTCGCCATAAACTACCCAAAGTCCCACCTGGTGCCGTCGCAGGTGGCCCTGTTTCTGGGAGCGAAGCTCGATACAGTGAGGCGCCTTGCGGCCGCGTCGGAAGAACGGACGAAGACCATTCTAGGTAAAGTGCAGCGCCTGCTAGCCACGGACGTGGCCAGGGTGAGGTCCATCAAGTCCCTCCTGGTGATGATGTCCTCCTGCATTTACCTGGTGCGCCTCTGCAGACTACGGATGCGCCCTCTTCAAGAATTTCTCGACGCCCGTTGGTTGCAGGCGACGGGCACCTTCGAAGACACGGTCCCCCTCAACGAGGTGTTCCGGCAGGCGATTCAGTGGTGGGGCGTTCGAGCTCACCTCACGGCGGGCAAGGACTTTCAGACGCCGACGTACCAGGAGACGGTGACAACGGACGCCTCCCTGGAAGGTTGGGGCGCCCACACCGGGGATCTCCACGCAAGAGGCCTCGGGCTCCCGGAGGAGAGGCTCCTGCACATCAACGTCCTGGAACTCCGAGCCGTGTTCTGGGCTCTCAAATCGTTCCTCCCGTCGCTCAAGAGCAAGGTGGTGCGGATCTTCATGGACAACACCACGACAATGTTTTACATACGGAAGCAGGGAGGCACCAGATCCCCAGCCCTATCCAAGGAGGCACAGGATCTGTGGCACTGGGCGGTCGCCCAGGGTATGTTCCTGGTTCCCTTCCATCTGGCAGGAGAAAGCAACACCATCGCCGACTCGCTCAGCAGGGAGCTGCGTGCGTGTCACGAGTGGGAACTGCGCCAGGATCAGGTGGATCAACTCTTCCGACGATGGGGCAAACCCCAAATCGACCTGTTTGCAACAGCGACAAACTCGAAGTGCAAGAGGTTCGCCAGCAGGTTCCCCCAGCCGAGAAGCATGGGCGATGCGTTCTTGTTCCCCTGGGACAGCCTATACCTGTATGCGTTCCCTCCGTTGCCGTTGCTGCTTCAACTCAAGAGGTCCCGGTGCAGGATGATCCTCGTCGCACCGGCGTGGCCGAGGCAGATCTGGTTCCCGGACCTTCTGGACTGGTCAACGTCCCCTCCCATCAAGCTGTCGGCGGACGCGGACCTTCTCTCCAGAGAAGGAGGCGCCATCTTCCACCACGACCCGGCGTCGCTGAACCTGCAGGCTTGGCTCCTGCAGCGCTAGAGTTTGGAGGCTACGATATACCGGGCGATTGCAGAGAGGTTCTTGCAAAGGCCAGGGCGTCCTCGACTCTCAAATGCTACGGTCATAAGTGGAAGAGGTTTTCTATCTGGTGCCGAGCACAGAAGATCAACCCCCTACGGATTACGGCCCCTCAAGTACTGCCGTACCTGCTATCGCTGGCAAAGGCTGGGCTAGCCCATGCCTCCATTAAGATTCATCTGGCGGCGATCTCCAGATATACCAGAACCACAGGACGGACGTCCCTGTGGTCCCATCGACTGGTAAAAGAGTTTATGAAAGGACTGTTCCGGTCGTTCCCGCCGGTGAAGGCCCCGGCCCCGGCGTGGGAACTTAACGTGGTGCTGACCAGGCTCATGGGGCCCCCATTCGAGCCGATGCACTCCGCACTGATGAAGTTTGTGTCGTGGAAGACTGCATTCCTGGTGGCCATTACCTCCGCACGACGAGTGGGAGAGATCCAGGCCCTATCCTGCAAAGCACCAGACTTGACTTTCCATGCCTCGAGGGTGGTGCTTAGGACGCACCCCTCCTTTATGCCCAAGGTGCCGTCGGACTTCCATCTTAACGAGCCCTTGGTGTTACCTGTTCTCTTCCCGTCTCCTTCGTCGCCGGCCGAGAGGACTTTGCACTCGCTGGGTGTGGCTAGAGCGCTGAAGTTCTACGTGTTTCCGGAGGACATCACAGCTGTTCGTGAACTTTGGACCTGTGAATCAAGGGAAGGCTCTCTCGAAGTCTTCTATTTCCAGATGGCTCTCCGGCTGCATCATGCACTGCCACCGGTTGGCTAACCGACCGCTGTCAGGCCGTCCGAGAGCCCATTCGACCAGAGCGATCGCTGCTACTACGGCGTTCTTATCTGGTGTGCCCCTGCCGGACATCTGCAGGGCTGCTACGTGGAGGTCGACTCACCCCTTCACGAGATTCTACTGCGTCGATCGGGATTCCAGGGAGGAGTCCAGGGTCGGCCAAGCAGTGCTGCACAACCTGTTTGCTTAAGGTGAGCCTGGTGAGGAGGTAAGAGATGCTTAATATTGAGTTTTTTGTATTGCTTAATGTTGAGCCTTTTGCCACCCCCTGTGGTTGTGCATGTGTGTACTGCTATTTATTCTTATATTCATGAGCATGTGAATCCATGCCAGACCCATGCTGGAGAAGGAACAAGTTACTTACCTGTAACTGTTGTTCTCCAGCATGGGTCTGGCATGGATTCACATGCGAACCCTCCCGCCTACCCCTCTGCGGCTCTTCACTTGGTCATACTGCCTCTTCACGTGCTACCAAATCTGAAGCTGGCTGCCAGAGGCGGGGCTTAGGTAGAGGGCAGTCATTGGCTGTGGTGAGTATGACGCAGAGATCAGTGATTGGTTACTACTACGAAAGACAGATCAGAAACGAAACTGATACTGATTTTTTTTTTACCGAGGATTCCCAGCCTGACGACGGGGAATATTCATGAGCATGTGACTCCATGCCAGACCCATGCTGGAGAACAACAGTTACAGGTAAGTAACTTGTTCCTTCCAAACAGTCCAGCGCCCTGGACACCTCTCCTAAATTTTAAAGAACTCCTTCTTAATGTAGAAAACCAAAAATGATATACTATAATACCCCAAAATAACTTCCCTGAATCTACAGCCATCCCCATCTAACCATGGCCAGATCAAGAAAACTCAACTCACCCCTATATACAACACGTTCCCTGAATCTACAGCCATCCCCATCTAACCATGACCAGATCAAGAAAACTCAACTCACCCCTATATACAACACGTTGAAATTGCTGTGACCCAACATAAGGAACTAATGAACTCCATCCGTATCCATCCCAGACCGAAGTCTATAAGCTATCCTCTAAGAAACCACAGAAAATAGCTGAAAATGGCAGATGTATGCAGCGACGTGACATTTTAGCAACTCTACAAAATAAGTATTTAAACCATCAAAATTATTATCTCAGATCTGAGTCACTAGAAATAACTCCAAAGCTCTCACTCTCATTCATCAGAGGGTTTGATATTTAGCACTAATCACTGAGGTGTAAATCCCTCTCACAATCAGTTCTCAAATTCCCTACAAATAAATAATTGTATTTCACTAATGCATGCAATAACCACTCCCATCAAACACATACCAATACTCTTGCCAAACCTGACCACCCAACACCCCACACTAACAACCAAATTTTAGACAATCTTGCGCTACATTAGTACTGCATAAATCCCCCTCATCCGACTTACGCTAGTGCAAGGTATGAATTCACTTCTGCCAAAAAAAACTGTAAAAGTTAATCCAACCACACAATCAAACTAGACAATCAGTTAAATTCCTCCCATTCGTTGCAACCAACCACTGAATGATAATACCCATATATCATTCAAGAGCATTTAAATTCCAGCCCGTACCAGGTGCCAAATGAGTAACGTAGCATGTTTCAAACACCATTCAATATTCGTCAAATATCATTTCCATCATCTTAGAAACATGAACAGAATTAAGTTTCATTAGCTTGTAATAAATGATAAACTATACTGCAATTGGCCTATTGCTCTAGTAAGTTACACTCCTGCAGGACCAGCATTTAACACTACATGACATATCACGCCAATGGAACATCCCTATGGACCAGTATGAACTGGTGGATCGCTCCTTCTGACAGCGATAATGTTTCCCACCTGGGTGCGTGACCAGTTCATCAGAAAAGCAGTTGCCGCTCTCCTTTGATAAACATTTCTGAGCCTGATGTGGAACGGCCATAATAACCCATTAAGAACAAGCTCCCTTCTGTACTGCCATGTTAATCCATTCATGTCCCATTCAAATCAAAAATGGGATCATTCACCACCCATTTTCCTTCAAGTGGTTATTTGCTGACAAAGTGGCCTTTTATCACACCGTGATTAGTGCTCCAGAAATTGCGGAAATCCTTGTTGTGCACTATTCCCGATTGGGTTACAATCATAGTATCCGCTCTTAGAACCTAAAGCAGCAAAGCCGACCAACAAGCTCAAAACGGCAACAGCAACCCCCAAAAGGTCATCCTGTCAGATTTAGAAAGACCATCCGGACCAGTAACGTACCTCTTGTCTTCCAAATGGCTTCCGAGAATGTAATCGAGTCACAGCAGACAACCTACCAAGACTCTGGGGGTCCGGACAGCATATTTACAGCACATCCCGTCATCCGCTCTTGACCGATCGTTTTGTTTCCGAACTGCTTTACCAATACGTTTATAATTCCACGAAATCCTGTGCATCGATCAGCTGATATGACGCACGCTGATGCACATATTACAGCGGGCAAAGTCCTTTACTCCAGTATCTTGTTGGTGCGGGCGGGCGGGCATTCTTCAAAAAATAAAAGTTTAACTGTAAACTTGATCCAGCACCATTTTCCCGCCATAATACTAATATGAAATTGTTTAAATTATGTTTAAATACCCAAAGGGCCTCCATACCGGGTTCCAGGTCTGGGTCCCGTGAAAGGGGACTTACTGGGCCATTCCGACCTTGGAGGGCCCGGTAAATCCCTTTCACGGGACCCGGACCCAGTACATCCCCATTCCCATTTGAGCCCCCAGAGGGCTCAATGTGAATGGGGAAGATGCTAACAACTGGCCCGTTAATGACGGGCCCGTTGTTAGCATCCTGGTCTGCTAGCAGGTCCTGCTAAGGACGCCTGATCTGACCAGGCGTTCCTTAGCGGGTCCCGCTGCAGACCTCGTAATAGGGCGGCCTGGAATAAACGGGGCCGGTACCTTACCTGCCCCATTCATGCCGTAGCCACCTGGGTCGTAATGAGGCCCAGGGTCTTTATAAAATCATACCCAATGGAGATGGCTGTGAACATTTGGAGGGTGTTTAGGGTGCAATTCCCAGATACATCAGAAATGAGTGCGCTTAGGACATGTAAGATGAGGATAGATGAGGAGCCAGCAGCATATATACTAGAAATACAAAAGAAGTGGAATTTGGAATCAAGGGAATGTGGGGACAAAGATATACCTGTGTTTAATCAAATTTTATGCCAGGGTCTTCCCGAAGAAGTCCAGAAAGAGCTAAAGGATTGTAGGGACTGAGATGAAACAATGGCCTGAAATACATTAGAATATCATCCATTATCGCTGAATGAAACCAGAAAAGGAAAGGACCAAGGTAGAGGACAGGCAGAGAGAGGAAGCTAAATTGGTGAAAAAGAAATTGTTTTATAGAACAGTAGAGGGAGAAATTAACACAAATGTCGGGGGAGCAAGAATATCAACAGCAGGAGGCAAGCAGATATTTGGGACGAAGAGGAGGAAGTAATTATTACCCCAAAAGGAGGGGATATGTACGGAGGGGAAGAGGGTACGGGTTTGGAGGTGGGTATGGAGGAGGTTTTGATGGAATGAGACCACGAGTTTGAGGTTTTTTCCCCCACCGCAGTACGCACAATCACACCAAGAGCAGGGCACATTTCAATGCAAGCAACAGCAACCAGTCCCACAACATAACGCGCAGACACAGAGGCACCAGACACCGCAGCAGACACCCCAGATACAGCAGCCACAAGTACAATAGCAATCACTAAATGCATTACAAATGCAAACACAACAGTGCGTACAGTTGGACAGGAAAATGTTGCCACAAACTCCAGGGCCCACGACTGGGGGTGCGAAAGTGGTGGAATGGAACCCCATTACCGAAACAGAAATGAGCACTATCCTCAAAAGGACAGCCCACAGAGAAGCTTGATGTGTCCAGTTCTATCAGTAACTCCCGACCCAGATGAGGAACCTCGAGTAGGGGTGAGAATAGGAGGTAGGACGATTTCCTTTTTAGTTGACACCGGAGCAACACAATCTTGTGCCAGGGAAGGAGGATTTCAACTGTCAGGAATAACGATGGCCGCACACGGATTTCTCTGGGGCTATGAAAAGAAGTTCCATTTCAGAAGAGTTACCTATAACAGTGGGACAGAATACGATGGCTACAGCACTGCTGTATTCCCAGAAGACACTGGTTCACTTATTAGGAAGAGATTTGATGAGTAAATTAAATATCACGATTTCATTCACTGAGGAAGGAATAATGTGTTCAATACCAGGCATTCGATATGCAAATGCCAGAGAGTTTATACAAGCATTCTATGGTCAGAAAGCATTACGAGGGATGCCCTTAAAATCAGAAATATTCCTTTTCCAACAGCTAACTGGTCTAGTAGCAGAACCCCAAGGGTAGCAGGACAGGAGCCCTCCTTGTAGAAGGCTTCAAGGGGGATAGGAGCTTAACATGCATTCTAAGTAGCAAGCATACCAGTGCAATAAACAAAATCCATTTGAATCAAATCTTTATGAAAGAAGTTGTGAATTTCAATGTAGTGAAAGTCACAGACTTTCTTTGAAGTGGAAATAAAGCACACCGCAGATTACTTGGTAGTAGTGCTCAGAGTTGTGTCTTGGCAGGCGAGTATACCAGGAAAGGGACTGTTAGTGGTTAGTCTTGGCAGGTTAGTAGACCAGGAAGAAAACAATGAAGTACCGTATTGTGGTGGAAAGTAGTTGTGAAGAGAAAATGTAAAGTCCACTAATGTGTTTGATGGACTGTGGTAAAAACCATTCTGACAAAACAGTATTGTTCATGACAGAGAAAGGTTAAATGTCTTTCAAAATAGAGGTGTGGTATTGAAGTGTTGACTGACATTGTGAAGATAAAGTTTCTTGGTTTATTAAGCAAGAGTTTGGCAATTATCTTGAAGCGGGATTAACCGTATTTGACATTGGGACAATCCAAATCACAACTGCAATATGTCTCTAGAAGGTTCGGGTAGGTTGAGTAGATCTCTGATCGTGATCTAGAATGACACAAGAAACTATATAAGAGGTGAACTATGGCAAACCTCCCCCATACCTCCCATTGGTCATATATCCCCAAGGTATGCTACTTATAATTAAGCATTGTGGACCTAGCTGATTAATCTTGGGGATGGAAGCTGAGGTAGAAGGATAATAGGGGGGGCAACAGAAATGAGAGTGAAACAAAACAACAAGAGAGAAACAAGACCAACAGGTCTGTCTAACTTGTCCAAACTAAATAACTTGCTTATTATCTGGAAGCAAGACCATCGCGAGGCAGCCTTTTATAATTTCCCCCACTTCCGGGTAAGAGTTGATGCACTGTCGCCAGGTGCGTGCATGACCCTGTCCCAAATCAGCCATCTTGGGTACAGGCCCAGGCTCCGGATTGATGTTGGACTCTAAGATGATCAAGTCCCTTGTTGGGGCGGGTTGTAAGGGGTATGGGTTCAAGGGAGCTTTCTCTTTTGTGGAGAGTGGTTCTGATGCTGGTGTTCCAGGCTCCCTGCTACCTGGTGGTTCTGATGCCGATGCCAAGCTCCCTGCTACCTGGCTAACTGCTTTGCCCTCCAAAACTCCATTAGACCCCGCAGAATGGCTCATTTAAACTGCCTTGAGGTTCCACGTTTCAATCTCCAAAGATCAGGTGGAATTAGCTTCCCCATCTTGGCAGCTAAACTCTGGAACACGCTTCCTAATGAGCTTAGAGCAGAACCCTCATTCCCGAGATTCAAACACCTTACGAAAACCTGGCTGGCCGCCCAGGACATTTAGCTCTGGGTTCTCTGCTTAATTTGTACATGTATATATAATCTGCTTGTCCTCTCATTGCTATTATCATACCTGTAAATTCTGTATTATACTTGTAAACTTTGTAATTATGGTTCTGTCTGTTGTTCCTATGTTGTAACTAAGTGATGCGCCCGGTTGCCCCTGGGCCTGGTGCGCTATACAAATAAATAAAATACTAAATACTAAATACAAGGAAAGTGACAGAGTGACATAGCTAGACGGTGGTCACACAGTGTGCTGGTGTGGTTCTAACAAAAAAGTTGTCTGCCGACCCCTCCTGCCCTGCTAACTACCGCCCTATCTCCATTACCCTCTTCTTGGGCAAAACTCCTGGAGAAGCTGGTCATCTCCCAACTGATCCACCACACTGAATCCTTTGGTTATCTTCACGACCACCAGTCTGGCTTCAGAGTAGCCAGAGGCACGGAAACTGCTCTTAAATCTCGATTCCAACTCTCCATCTGTTCTTATCCTTCTGGATCTTTCCGCTGCCTTCTACACAGTCAATCATGCCACCCCGACTAATCTGCTCTGTGACACCCTTGGCATCACAGGCTTGGCACTTGACTGGTTGAGTGACCTTCCCAGGTTCAAATGGGACCTTCCCAGGTTCAAATGGGACATTTTCTCTCCCCTATTACAATCTCCACCTTCGATGCACAGTTCTTTGCCAACTCTCAGTTGGATATCTTACAGAGACCTTTGAATGAGAACACACGCGGTGCTGGACCACTCTGGCAGAGGTATAGTACCTTGGTTTCAAAGTTCAATCACTCATCTGTTGTTTAATTTTACTCACATTGGTTATCACATGCGTTTCATACAATGTTCATTTCAGACAATGCCTGGTCTTATGCTTTCAATTCTCGAGGTTTCATGAAAGTAACATTTCCTTGTTGAAAAGGTCAAGGGTACTTCCCTCCTTGCGATCCTCTTCTGTTTTGCTGTCTTTCTCCTTGTGTTAAACTGCCATCTTGGAACTTCTGTTTCCTTGTGTGCTTTGCCTCACTGAGTGTGTGCACTCATGCTCTGGCTTTTATCCGTGTGGGGAAGTGTAATGGAAGTCAAGCGTGCGTGATGGTCAGTAATTGCCCGACCCTGCCTGACCATTGTATTGGGACATGTCAGTTATACGGCTCAGGCGTTAGTCCGTTTTCTCTCATGGAGAGCTGTCCGTGAGAAAGTGTTCATGTTGTGAAAGGGTGGGCCGGGGAGGGGTTTTGAGTTCCTAAGTATTCTACCTGGTAAAATGGGGTAAAGGAGTTACAAGGAAGCGGATACCGCATCTCACCATCCGGTGTCCCACTCCCACTCCCTGAAGACCCATCACACAGGTGATCCTCCCGCACTGGTCCACTCCAAGGAACTGGATCCAATACCGATGGCTGTGTCCTGCCACCTGGATGAAAGATACCCAGAGACTACTGGATGAGACACCTTCAGGTTTCTCACAACATACCCTGGCACCCAATATTATTACGTTACTAAAACAAACAAATGTAACATTATTTACAATTGGGATAGAGAAGGAGAATTATCATGCGTAACAAAGTGGGGGAATAGGGAAGTCATATAGGCTCATGATTAGCGCGAGGGATAGACACTTCTTCACATCGTCGATCAATAATGTCCTCTCGACTTGATATGGGGGAGGATGGCTGGGGGCAAGAATCACATGAACATGTTCCAATGATAATGAATGGTTCTTATACAATGGTTATATACAGCTGTACATCATTTTGTTGATTTTTTATTTTATTCGATTCCACATATAATTGATTTAAACACTTTTCTATGTTCTCTAACTCACTGCACAATGTACTGATATTTTTTCTTGAACGTGTTCGTGTTCATTCGGCTGGTCTTCTAAATTATGATGTATAAAACATACATACTACTTTAAATATTACTGTTTATTTGGAAGTTGTTTACCACTTGTAGGTTCTTCTTGTTCATTGAGGTGATCTTTCAGAAAGTAGAATTCTAGCCATTCTAGTGTCCTTGCCATGCCTGTTATAGAAAAGAGTAAGATATATGTTAACACAGAAAATAGAGCTTTACATTGCCCTCCATTCCACTCCTGGCAGTGGCTTTGTCTGCAAAGGAAAGGTACAGGAACTAGGATCAGAGCTCGACCCTAGCACTGGACGATCCATCTATCATCTCATTCTGACTCTAGCACTGGACGATCCATCTATCATCTCATTCTGACTACACATAGAGCAGCAGCCTGTGCTGCATACTGCTGCCTGCTCCTGCGAGATGAAGGAAAGGTGCAGGATTTAGGATCAGAGCTCGACCCTAGCACTGGACGATCCATCTATCATCTCATTCTGACTACACATGGAGCAGCAGCCTGTGCTGCATACTGCTGCCTGCTCCTGCGAGATGAAGGAAAGGTGCAGGATTTAGGATCAGAGCTCGACCCTAGCACTGGACGATCCATCTATCATCTCATTCTGACTACACATGGAGCAGCAGCCTCTGCTGCATACTGCTTCCTGCTCCTGCGAAATGAAGGAAAGGGGCAGGATTTAGGATCAGAGCTCGACCCTAGCACTGGACGATCCATCGATCATCTCATTCTGACTACACATGGAGCAGGAGCCTGTGCTGCATACTGCTTCCTGCTCCTGCGAGATGAAGGAAAGGTACAGGATTTAGGATGAGAGCTCGACCCTAGCACTGGACGATCCATCTATCATCTCATTCTGACTACACATGGAGCAGCAGCCTGTGCTGCATACTGCTTCCTGCGAGATGAAGGATAGGTGCAGGATTTAGGATCAGAGCTCGACCCTAGCACTGGACGATCCATCTATCATCTCATTCTGACTACACATGGAGCAGCAGCCTGTGCTGCATACTGCTTCCTGCTCCTGCGAGATGAAGGAAAGGGACAGGATTTAGGATCAGAGCTCGACCCTAGCACTGGACGATCCATCGATCATCTCATTCTGACTACACATGGAGCAGGAGCCTGTGCTGCATACTGCTTCCAGCTCCTGCGAGATGAAGGAAAGGTACAGGATTTAGGATCAGAGCTCGACCCTAGCACTGGACGATCCATCTATCATCTCATTCTGACTACACATGGAGCAGCAGCCTGTGCTGCATACTGCTTCCTGCGAGATGAAGGATAGGGGCAGGATTTAGGATCAGAGCTCGACCCTAGCACTGGACGATCCATCTATCATCTCATTCTGAATACACATGGAGCAGCAGCCTGTGCTGCATACTGCTTCCTGCTCCTGCGAGATGAAGGAAAGGGGCAGGATTTGGGATCAGAGCTCGACCCTAGCACTGGACGATCCATCTATCATCTCATTCTGACTACACATGGAGCAGCAGCCTGTGCTGCATACTGCTTCCTGCGCCTGCGAGATGAAGGAAAGGGGCAGGATTTAGGGTCAGAGCGCGACCCTAGCACTGGACGATCCATCTATCATCTCATTCTGACTACACATGGAGCAGCAGCCTGTGCTGCATACTGCTTCCTGCTCCTGCGAGATGAAGGAAAGGGGCAGGATTTAGGATAAGAGCTCGACCTTAGCACTGGACGATCCATCTATCATCTCATTCTGACTACACATGGAGCAGCAGCCTGTGCTGCATACTGCTTCCTGCTCCTGCGAGATGAAGGAAAGGTGCAGGATTTAGGATCAGAGCTCGACCCTAGCACTGGACGATCCATCTATCATCTCATTCTGACTACACATGGAGCAGCAGCCTGTGCTGCATACTGCTTCCTGCTCCTGCGGGATGAAGTAAAGGTGCAGGATTTAGGATCAGAGATCGACCCTAGCACTGGACGATCCATCTATCATCTCATTCTGACTACACATGGAGCAGAAGCCTGTGCTGCATACTGCTTCCTGCTCCTGCGAGATGAAGGAAAGGTACAGGATTTAGGATCAGAGCTCGACCCTAGCACTGGACGATCCATCTATCATCTCATTCTGACTACACATGGAGCAGCAGCCTGTGCTGCATACTGCTTCCTGCTCCTGCGAGATGAAGGAAAGGTGCAGGATTTAGGATCAGAGCTCGACCCTAGCACTGGACGATCCATCTATCATCTCATTCTGACAACACATGGAGCAGCAGCCTGTGCT
The DNA here is from genome assembly GCF_040938575.1 of Ambystoma mexicanum. Lineage (NCBI taxonomy): Eukaryota > Metazoa > Chordata > Amphibia > Caudata > Ambystomatidae > Ambystoma > Ambystoma mexicanum. Next base: position 1,305,124,241 of record NC_090928.1, read on the forward strand.
GCATACTGCTTCCTGCTCCTGCAAGATGAAGGAAAGGGGCAGGATTTAGGATCAGAGCTCGACCCTAGCACTGGACGATCCATCCATCATCTCATTCTGACTACACATGGAGCAGCAGCCTGTGCTGCATACTGCTTCCTGCTCCTGCGAGATGAAGGAAAGGTGCAGGATTTAGAATCAGAGCTCGACCCTAGCACTGGACGATCCATCTATCATCTCATTCTAACTACACATGGAGCAGCAGCCTGTGCTGAATACTGCTTCCTGCTCCTGCGAGATAAAGGAAAGGTGCAGGATTTAGAATCAGAGCTCGACCCTAGCACTGGACGATCCATCTATCATCTCATTCTGACTACACATGGAGCAGCAGCCTGTGCTGCATACTGCTTCCTGCTCCTGCGAGATGAAGGAAAGGTGCAGGATTTAGGATCAGAGCTCGACCCTAGCACTGGACGATCCATCTATCATCTCATTCTGACTCCAGCACTGGACGATCCATCTATCATCTCATTCTGACTACACATAGAGCAGCAGCCTGTGCTGCATACTGCTGCCTGCTCCTGCGAGATGAAGGAAAGGTGCAGGATTTAGGATCAGAGCTTGACCCTAGCACTGGACGATCCATCTATCATCTCATTCTGACTACACATGGAGCAGCAGCCTGTGCTGCATACTGCTTCCTGCTCCTGCGAGATGAAGGAAAGGTGCAGGATTTAGGATCAGAGCTCGACCCTAGCACTGGACGATCCATCTATCATCTCATTCTGACTACACATGGAGTAGCAGCCTGTGCTGCATACTGCTTCCTGCTCCTGCGAGATGAAGGAAAGGGACAGGATTTAGGATCAGAGCTCGACCCTAGCACTGGACGATCCATCGATCATCTCATTCTGACTACACATGGAGCAGGAGCCTGTGCTGCATACTGCTTCCAGCTCCTGCGAGATGAAGGAAAGGTACAGGATTTAGGATCAGAGCTCGACCCTAGCACTGGACGATCCATCTATCATCTCATTCTGACTACACATGGAGCAGCAGCCTGTGCTGCATACTGCTTCCTGCGAGATGAAGGATAGGGGCAGGATTTAGGATCAGAGCTCGACCCTAGCACTGGACGATCCATCTATCATCTCATTCTGAATACACATGGAGCAGCAGCCTGTGCTGCATACTGCTTCCTGCTCCTGCGAGATGAAGGAAAGGGGCAGGATTTGGGATCAGAGCTCGACCCTAGCACTGGACGATCCATCTATCATCTCATTCTGACTACACATGGAGCAGCAGCCTGTGCTGCATACTGCTTCCTGCGCCTGCGAGATGAAGGAAAGGGGCAGGATTTAGGGTCAGAGCGCGACCCTAGCACTGGACGATCCATCTATCATCTCATTCTGACTACACATGGAGCAGCAGCCTGTGCTGCATACTGCTTCCTGCTCCTGCGAGATGAAGGAAAGGGGCAGGATTTAGGATAAGAGCTCGACCTTAGCACTGGACGATCCATCTATCATCTCATTCTGACTACACATGGAGCAGCAGCCTGTGCTGCATACTGCTTCCTGCTCCTGCGAGATGAAGGAAAGGTGCAGGATTTAGGATCAGAGCTCGACCCTAGCACTGGACGATCCATCTATCATCTCATTCTGACTACACATGGAGCAGCAGCCTGTGCTGCATACTGCTTCCTGCTCCTGCGAGATGAAGGAAAGGTGCAGGATTTAGGATCAGAGCTCGACCCTAGCACTGGACGATCCATCTATCATCTCATTCTGACTACACATGGAGCAGAAGCCTGTGCTGCATACTGCTTCCTGCTCCTGCGAGATGAAGGAAAGGTACAGGATTTAGGATCAGAGCTCGACCCTAGCACTGGACGATCCATCTATCATCTCATTCTGACTACACATGGAGCAGCAGCCTGTGCTGCATACTGCTTCCTGCTCCTGCGAGATGAAGTAAAGGTGCAGGATTTAGGATCAGAGCTCGACCCTAGCACTGGACGATCCATCTATCATCTCATTCTGACAACACATGGAGCAGCAGCCTGTGCTGCATACTGTTTCCTGCTCCTGCAAGATGAAGGAAAGGGGCAGGATTTAGGATCAGAGCTCGACCCTAGCACTGGACGATCCATCCATCATCTCATTCTGACTACACATGGAGCAGCAGCCTGTGCTGCATATTGCTTCCTGCTCCTGCGAGATGAAGGAAAGGTGCAGGATTTAGAATCAGAGCTCGACCCTAGCACTGGACGATCCATCTATCATCTCATTCTAACTACACATGGAGCAGCAGCCTGTGCTGAATACTGCTTCCTGCTCCTGCGAGATAAAGGAAAGATGCAGGATTTAGAATCAGAGCTCGACCCTAGCACTGGACGATCCATCTATCATCTCATTCTGACTACACATGGAGCAGCAGCCTGTGCTGCATACTGCTTCCTGCTCCTGCGAGATGAAGGAAAGGTGCAGGATTTAGGATCAGAGCTCGACCCTAGCACTGGACGATCCATCTATCATCTCATTCTGACTACACATGGAGCAGCAGCCTGTGCTGCCTACTGCTGCCTGCTCCTGCGAGATGAAGGAAAGGTGCAGGATTTAGGATCAGAGCTCGACCCTAGCACTGGACGATCCATCTATCATCTCATTCTGACTACACATGGAGCAGCAGCCTGTGCTGCATACTGCTTCCTGCTCCTGCGAGATGAAGGAAAGGTGCAGGATTTAGGATCAGAGCTCGACCCTAGCACTGGACGATCCATCTATCATCTCATTCTGACTACACATGGAGCAGCAGCCTGTGCTGCATACTGCTTCCTGCTCCTGCGAGATGAAGGAAAGGTGCAGGATTTAGGATCAGAGCTGGACCCTAGCACTGGACGATCCATCTATCATCTCATTCTGACTACACATGGAGCAGCAGCCTGTGCTGCATACTGCTTCCTGCTCCTGGGAGATGAAGGAAAGGTACAGGATTTAGGATCAGAGCTCGACCCTAGCACTGGACGATCCATCTATCATCTCATTCTGACTACACATGGAGCAGCAGCCTGTGCTGCATACTGCTTCCTGCTCCTGCGAGATGAAGGAAAGGTGCAGGATTTAGGATCAGAGCTCGACCCTAGCACTGGACGATCCATCTATCATCTCATTCTGACTACACATGGAGCAGGAGCCTGTGCTGCATACTGCTTCCTGCTCCTGCGAGATGAAGGAAAGGTACAGGATTTAGGATCAGAGCTCGACCCTAGCACTGGACGATCCATCTATCATCTCATTCTGACTACACATGGAGCAGCAGCCTGTGCTGCATACTGCTTCCTACTCCTGCGAAATGAAGGAAAGGTGCAGGATTTAGGATCAGAGCTCGACCCTAGCACTGGACGATCCATCTATCATCTCATTCTGACTACACATGGAGCAGCAGCCTGTGCTGCATACTGCTTCCTGCTCCTGCGAGATGAAGGAAAGGTGCAGGATTTAGGATCAGAGCTCGACCCTAGCACTGGACGATCCATCTATCATCTCATTCTGACTACACATGGAGCAGCAGCCTGTGCTGCATACTGCTTCCTGCTCCTGCGAGATGAAGGAAAGGTGCAGGATTTAGGATCAGAGCTCGACCCTAGCACTGGACGATCCATCTATCATCTCATTCTGACTACACATGGAGCAGCAGCCTGTGCTGCATACTGCTTCCTGCTCCTGCGAGATGAAGGAAAGGTGCAGGATTTAGGATCAGAGCTCGACCCTAGCACTGGACGATCCATCTATCATCTCATTCTGACTACACATGGAGCAGCAGCCTGTGCTGCATACTGCTTCCTGCTCCTGCGAGATGAAGGAAAGGTGCAGGATTTAGGATCAGAGCTCGACCCTAGCACTGGACGATCCATCTATCATCTCATTCTGACAACACATGGAGCAGCAGCCTGTGCTGCATACTGCTTCCTGCTCCTGCGAGATGAAGGAAAGGGGCAGGATTTAGGATCAGAGCTCGACCCTAGCACTGGACGATCCATCTACCATCTCATTCTGACTACACATGGAGCAGCAGCCTGTGCTGCATACTGCTTCCTGCTCCTGCGAGATGAAGGAAAGGTGCAGGATTTAGGATCAGAGCTCGACCCTAGCACTGGACGATCCATCTAGCATCTCATTCTGACTACACATGGAGCAGCAGCCTGTGCTGCATACTGCTGCCTGCTCCTGCGAGATGAAGGAAAGGTACAGGATTTAGGATCAGAGCTCGACCCTAGCACTGGACGATCCATCTATCATCTCATTCTGACTACACATGGAGCAGCAGCCTGTGCTGCATACTGCTTCCTGCTCCTGCGAGATGAAGGAAAGGTGCAGGATTTAGGATCAGAGCTCGACCCTAGCACTGGACGATCCATCTATCATCTCATTCTGACTACACATGGAGCAGCAACCTGTGCTGCATACTGCTTCCTGCTCCTGCGAGATGAAGGAAAGGTGCAGGATTTAGGATCAGAGCTCGACTCTAGCACTGGACGATCCATCTATCATCTCATTCTGACTACACATGGAGCAGCAGCCTGTGCTGCATACTGCTGCCTGCTCCTGCAAGATGAAGGAAAGGTGCAGGATTTAGGATCAGAGCTCGACCCTAGCACTGGACGATCCATCTATCATCTCATTCTGACTACACATGGAGCAGCAGCCTGTGCTGCATACTGCTTCCTGAGAGATAAAGGAAAGGTGCAGGATTTAGAATCAGAGCTCGACCCTAGCACTGGACGATCCATCTATCATCTCATTCTGACAACACATGGAGCAGCAGCCTGTGCTGCATACTGCTTCCTGCTCCTGCGAGATGAAGGAAAGGTACAGGATTTAGGATCAGAGCTCGACCCTAGCACTGGACGATCCATCTATCATCTCATTCTGACTACACATGGAGCAGGAGCCTGTGCTGCATACTGCTTCCTGCTCCTGCGAGATGAAGGAAAGGTACAGGATTTAGGATCAGAGCTCGACCCTAGCACTGGACGATCCATCTATCATCTCATTCTGACTACACATGGAGCAGCAGCCTGTGCTGCATACTGCTTCCTGCTCCTGCGAGATGAAGGACAGGTGCAGGATTTAGGATCAGAGCTCGACCCTAGCACTGGACGATCCATCTATCATCTCATTCTGACTACACATGGAGCAGGAGCCTGTGCTGCATACTGCTTCCTGCTCCTGCGAGATGAAGGAAAGGGGCAGGATTTAGGATCAGAGCTCGACCCTAGCACTGGACGATCCATCTATCATCTCATTCTGACTACACATGGAGCAGGAGCCTGTGCTGCATATTGCTTCCTGCTCCTGCGAGATGAAGGAAAGGGGCAGGATTTAGGATCAGAGCTCGACCCTAGCACTGGACGATCCATCTATCATCTCATTCTGACTACACATAGAGCAGCAGCCTGTGCTGCATACTGCTTCCTGCTCCTGCGAGATGAAGGAAAGGTGCAGGATTTAGGATCAGAGCTCGACCCTAGCACTGGACGATCCATCTATCATCTCATTCTGACTACACATGGAGCAGCAGCCTGTGCTGCATACTGCTTCCTGCTCCTGCGAGATGAAGGAAAGGTGCAGGATTTAGGATCAGAGCTCGACCCTAGCACTGGACGATCCATCTATCATCTCATTCTGACTACACATGGAGCAGCAGCCTGTGCTGCATACTGCTTCCTGTTCCTGCGAGATGAAGGAAAGGTGGAGGATTTAGGATCAGAGCTCGACCCTAGCACTGGACGATCCATCTATCATCTAATTCTGACTACACATGGAGCAGCAGCCTGTGCTGCATACTGCTGCCTGCTCCTGCGAAATGAAGGAAAGGGGCAGGATTTGGTATCAGAGCTCGACCCTAGCACTGGACGATCCATCTATCATCTCATTCTGACTACACATGGAGCAGCAGCCTGTGCTGCATACTGCTTCCTGCTCCTGCGAGATGAAGGAAAGGGGCAGGATTTAGGATCAGAGCTCGACCCTAGCATTGGACGATCCATCTATCATCTCATTCTGACTACACATGGAGCAGCAGCCTGTGCTGCATACTGCTTCCTGCTCCTGCGAGATGAAGGAAAGGTACAGGATTTAGTATCAGAGCTCGACCCTAGTACGGGACGATCCATCTATCATCTCATTCTGACTACACATGGAGCAGCAGCCTGTGCTGCATACTGCTGCCTGCTCCTGCGAGATGAAGGAAAGGGGCAGGATTTAGGATCAGAGCTCGACCCTAGTACTGGACGATCCATCTATCATCTCATTCTGACTACACATGGAGCAGCAGCCTGTGCTGCATACTGCTGCCTGCTCCTGCGAGATGAAGGAAAGGGGCAGGATTTAGGATCAGAGCTCGACCCTAGTACTGGACGATCCATCTATCATCTCATTCTGACTACCCATGGAGCAGCAGCCTGTGCTGCATACTGCTTCCTGCTCCTGCGAGATGAAGGAAAGGTGCAGGATTTAGGATCAGAGCTCGACCCTAGCACTGGACGATCCATCTATCATCTCATTCTGACTACACATGGAGCAGCAGCCTGTGCTGCATACTGCTTCCTGCTCCTGCGAGATGAAGGAAAGGTGCAGGATTTAGGATCAGAGCTCAACCCTGGCACTGGACGATCCATCATCTCATTCTGACTACACATGGAGCAGCAGCCTGTGCTGTATACTGCTTCCTGCTCCTGCGAGATGAAGGAAAGGTGCAGGATTTAGGATCAGAGCTCGACCCTGGCACTGGACGATCCATATATCATCTCATTCTAACTACACATGGAGCAGCAGCCTGTGCTGCATACTGCTTCCTGCTCCTGCGAGATGAAGGAAAGGTACAGGATTTAGGATCAGAGCTCGACCCTAGCACTGGACGATCCATCTATCATCTCATTCTGACTACACATGGAGCAGGAGCCTGTGCTGCATACTGCTTCCTGCTCCTGCGAGATGAAGGACAGGTGCAGGATTTAGGATCAGAGCTCGACCCTAGCACTGGACGATCCATCTATCATCTCATTCTGACTACACATGGAGCAGGAGCCTGTGCTGCATACTGCTTCCTGCTCCTGCGAGATGAAGGAAAGGGGCAGGATTTAGGATCAGAGCTCGACCCTAGCACTGGACGATCCATCTATCATCTCATTCTGACTACACATGGAGCAGGAGCCTGTGCTGCATACTGCTTCCTGCTCCTGCGAGATGAAGGAAAGGGGCAGGATTTAGGATCAGAGCTCGACCCTAGCACTGGACGATCCATCTATCATCTCATTCTGACTACACATAGAGCAGCAGCCTGTGCTGCATACTGCTTCCTGCTCCTGCGAGATGAAGGAAAGGTGCAGGATTTAGGATCAGAGCTCGACCCTAGCACTGGACGATCCATCTATCATCTCATTCTGACTACACATGGAGCAGCAGCCTGTGCTGCATACTGCTTCCTGCTCCTGCGAGATGAAGGAAAGGTGCAGGATTTAGGATCAGAGCTCGACCCTAGCACTGGACGATCCATCTATCATCTCATTCTGACTACACATGGAGCAGCAGCCTGTGCTGCATACTGCTTCCTGTTCCTGCGAGATGAAGGAAAGGTGGAGGATTTAGGATCAGAGCTCGACCCTAGCACTGGACGATCCATCTATCATCTAATTCTGACTACACATGGAGCAGCAGCCTGTGCTGCATACTGCTGCCTGCTCCTGCGAAATGAAGGAAAGGGGCAGGATTTAGTATCAGAGCTCGACCCTAGCACTGGACGATCCATCTATCATCTCATTCTGACTACACATGGAGCAGCAGCCTGTGCTGCATACTGCTTCCTGCTCCTGCGAGATGAAGGAAAGGGGCAGGATTTAGGATCAGAGCTCGACCCTAGCATTGGACGATCCATCTATCATCTCATTCTGACTACACATGGAGCAGCAGCCTGTGCTGCATACTGCTTCCTGCTCCTGCGAGATGAAGGAAAGGTACAGGATTTAGTATCAGAGCTCGACCCTAGTACGGGACGATCCATCTATCATCTCATTCTGACTACACATGGAGCAGCAGCCTGTGCTGCATACTGCTGCCTGCTCCTGCGAGATGAAGGAAAGGGGCAGGATTTAGGATCAGAGCTCGACCCTAGTACTGGACGATCCATCTATCATCTCATTCTGACTACACATGGAGCAGCAGCCTGTGCTGCATACTGCTGCCTGCTCCTGCGAGATGAAGGAAAGGGGCAGGATTTAGGATCAGAGCTCGACCCTAGTACTGGACGATCCATCTATCATCTCATTCTGACTACACATGGAGCAGCAGCCTGTGCTGCATACTGCTTCCTGCTCCTGCGAGATGAAGGAAAGGTGCAGGATTTAGGATCAGAGCTCGACCCTAGCACTGGACGATCCATCTATCATCTCATTCTGACTACACATGGAGCAGCAGCCTGTGCTGCATACTGCTTCCTGCTCCTGCGAGATGAAGGAAAGGTGCAGGATTTAGGATCAGAGCTCAACCCTGGCACTGGACGATCCATCATCTCATTCTGACTACACATGGAGCAGCAGCCTGTGCTGTATACTGCTTCCTGCTCCTGCGAGATGAAGGAAAGGTGCAGGATTTAGGATCAGAGCTCGACCCTGGCACTGGACGATCCATATATCATCTCATTCTAACTACACATGGAGCAGCAGCCTGTGCTGCATACTGCTTCCTGCTCCTGCGAGATGAAGGAAAGGTACAGGATTTAGGATCAGAGCTCGACCCTAGCACTGGACGATCCATCTATCATCTCATTCTGACTACACATGGAGCAGCAGCCTGTGCTGCATACTGCTTCCTGCTCCTGCGAGATGAAGGATAGGTACAGGATTTAGGATCAGAGCTCGACCCTAGCACTGGACGATCAATCTATCATCTCATTCTGACAACACATGGAGCAGCAGCCTGTGCTGCATACTGCTTCCTGCTCCTGCGAGATGAAGGAAAGGTGCAGGATTTAGAATCAGAGCTCGACCCTAGCTCTGGACGATCCATCTATCATCTCATTCTGACAACACATGGAGCAGCAGCCTGTGCTGCATACTTCTTCCTGCTCCTGCCAGATGAAGGAAAGGTACAGGATTTAGGATCAGAGCTCGACCCTAGCACTGGACGATCCATCTATCATCTCATTCTGACTACACATGGAGCAGCAGCCTGTGCTGCATACTGCTTCCTGCTCCTGCGAGATGAAGGAAAGGGGCAGGATTTAGGATCAGAGCTTGACCCTAGCACTGGACGATCCATCTATCATCTCATTCTGACTACACATGGAGCAGCAGCCTGTGCTGCATACTGCTTCCTGCTCCTGCGAGATGAAGGAAAGGTGCAGGATTTAGGATCAGAGCTCGACCCTAGCACTGGACGATCCATCTATCATCTCATTCTGACTACACATGGAGCAGCAGCCTGTGCTGCATACTGCTTCCTGCTCCTGCGAGATGAAGGAAAGGTACAGGATTTAGGATCAGAGCTCGACCCTAGCACTGGACGATCCATCTATCATCTCATTCTGACTACACATGGAGCAGCAGCCTGTGCTGCATACTGCTTCCTGCTCCTGCGAGATGAAGGAAAGGTGCAGGATTTAGGATCAGAGCTCGACCCTAGCACTGGACGATCCATCTATCATCTCATTCTGACTACACATGGAGCAGCAACCTGTGCTGCATACTGCTTCCTGCTCCTGCGAGATGAAGGAAAGGTGCAGGATTTAGGATCAGAGCTCGACTCTAGCACTGGACGATCCATCTATCATCTCATTCTGACTACACATGGAGCAGCAGCCTGTGCTGCATACTGCTGCCTGCTCCTGCGAGATGAAGGAAAGGTGCAGGATTTAGGATCAGAGCTCGACCCTAGCACTGGATGATCCATCTATCATCTCATTCTGACTACACATGGAGCAGCAGCCTGTGCTGCATACTGCTTCCTGCGAGATAAAGGAAAGGTGCAGGATTTAGAATCAGAGCTCGACCCTAGCACTGGACGATCCATCTATCATCTCATTCTGACTACACATGGAGCAGCAGCCTGTGCTGCATACTGCTTCCTGCGAGATAAAGGAAAGGTGCAGGATTTAGGATCAGAGCTCGACCCTAGCACTGGACGATCCATCTATCATCTCATTCTGACAACACATGGAGCAGCAGCCTGTGCTGCATACTGCTTCCTGCTCCTGCGAGATGAAGGAAAGGTACAGGATTTAGGATCAGAGCTCGACCGTAGCACTGGACGATCCATCTATCATCTCATTCTGACTACACATGGAGCAGGAGCCTGTGCTGCATACTGCTTCCTGCTCCTGCGAGATGAAGGAAAGGTACAGGATTTAGGATCAGAGCTCGACCCTAGCACTGGACGATCCATCTATCATCTCATTCTGACTACACATGGAGCAGGAGCCTGTGCTGCATACTGCTTCCTGCTCCTGCGAGATGAAGGAAAGGTGCAGGATTTAGGATCAGAGCTCGACCCTAGCACTGGACGATCCATCTATCATCTCATTCTGACTACACATGGAGCAGGAGCCTGTGCTGCATACTGCTTCCTGCTCCTGCGAGATGAAGGAAAGGGGCAGGATTTAGGATCAGAGCTCGACCCTAGCACTGGACGATCCATCTATCATCTCATTCTGACTACACATAGAGCAGCAGCCTGTGCTGCATACTGCTTCCTGCTCCTGCGAGATGAAGGAAAGGGGCAGGATTTAGGATCAGAGCTCGACCCTAGCACTGGACGATCCATCTATCATCTCATTCTGACTACACATAGAGCAGCAGCCTGTGCTGCATACTGCTTCCTGCTCCTGCGAGATGAAGGAAAGGTGCAGGATCTAGGATCAGAGCTCGACCCTAGCACTGGACGATCCATCTATCATCTCATTCTGACTACACATGGAGCAGCAGCCTGTGCTGCATACTGCTCCTGCGAGATGAAGGAAAGGTGCAGGATTTAGGATCAGAGCTCGACCCTAGCACTGGACGATCCATCTATCATCTCATTCTGACTACACATGGAGCAGCAGCCTGTGCTGCATACTGCTTCCTGCTCCTGCGAGATGAAGGAAAGGTGGAGGATTTAGGATCAGAGCTCAACCCTAGCACTGGACGATCCATCTATCATCTAATTCTGACTACACATGGAGCAGCAGCCTGTGCTGCATACTGCTGCCTGCTCCTGCGAAATGAAGGAAAGGGGCAGGATTTAGTATCAGAGCTCGACCCTAGCACTGGACGATCCATCTATCATCTCATTCTGACTACACATGGAGCAGCAGCCTGTGCTTCATACTGCTTCCTGCTCCTGCGAGATGAAGGAAAGGGGCAGGATTTAGGATCAGAGCTCGACCCTAGCATTGGACGATCCATCTATCATCTCATTCTGACTACACATGGAGCAGCAGCCTGAGCTGCATACTGCTTCCTGCTCCTGCGAGATGAAGGAAAGGTACAGGATTTAGTATCAGAGCTCGACCCTAGTACGGGACGATCCATCTATCATCTCATTCTGACTACACATGGAGCAGCAGCCTGTGCTGCATACTGCTGCCTGCTCCTGCAAGATGAAGGAAAGGGGCAGGATTTAGGATCAGAGCTCGACCCTAGTACTGGACGATCCATCTATCATCTCATTCTGACTACACATGGAGCAGCAGCCTGTGCTGCATACTGCTGCCTGCTCCTGCGAGATGAAGGAAAGGGGCAGGATTTAGGATCAGAGCTCGACCCTAGTACTGGACGATCCATCTATCATCTCATTCTGACTACACATGGAGCAGCAGCCTGTGCTGCATACTGCTTCCTGCTCCTGCGAGATGAAGGAAAGGTGCAGGATTTAGGATCAGAGCTCGACCCTAGCACTGGACGATCCATCTATCATCTCATTCTGACTACACATGGAGCAGCAGCCTGTGCTGCATACTGCTTCCTGCTCCTGCGAGATGAAGGAAAGGTGCAGGATTTAGGATCAGAGCTCGACCCTGGCACTGGACGATCCATCATCTCATTCTGACTACACATGGAGCAGCAGCCTGTGCTGTATACTGCTTCCTGCTCCTGCGAGATGAAGGAAAGGTGCAGGATTTAGGATCAGAGCTCGACCCTGGCACTGGACGATCCATATATCATCTCATTCTAACTACACATGGAGCAGCAGCCTGTGCTGCATACTGCTTCCTGCTCCTGCGAGATGAAGGAAAGGTACAGGATTTAGGATCAGAGCTCGACCCTAGCACTGGACGATCCATCTATCATCTCATTCTGACTACACATGGAGCAGCAGCCTGTGCTGCATACTGCTTCCTGCTCCTGCGAGATGAAGGATAGGTACAGGATTTAGGATCAGAGCTCGACCCTAGCACTGGACGATCAATCTATCATCTCATTCTGACAACACATGGAGCAGCAGCCTGTGCTGCATACTGCTTCCTGCTCCTGCGAGATGAAGGAAAGGTGCAGGATTTAGAATCAGAGCTCGACCCTAGCTCTGGACGATCCATCTATCATCTCATTCTGACAACACATGGAGCAGCAGCCTGTGCTGCATACTTCTTCCTGCTCCTGCGAGATGAAGGAAAGGTACAGGATTTAGGATCAGAGCTCGACCCTAGCACTGGACGATCCATCTATCATCTCATTCTGACTACACATGGAGCAGCAGCCTGTGCTGCATACTGCTTCCTGCTCCTGCGAGATGAAGGAAAGGGGCAGGATTTAGGATCAGAGCTTGACCCTAGCACTGGACGATCCATCTATCATCTCATTCTGACTACACATGGAGCAGCAGCCTGTGCTGCATACTGCTTCCTGCTCCTGCGAGATGAAGGAAAGGTGCAGGATTTAGGATCAGAGCTCGACCCTAGCACTGGACGATCCATCTATCATCTCATTCTGACTACACATGGAGCAGCAGCCTGTGCTGCATACTGCTGCCTGCTCCTGCGAGATGAAGGAAAGGTGCAGGATTTAGGATCAGAGCTCGACCCTAGCACTGGACGATCCATCTATCATCTCATTCTGACTACACATGGAGCAGCAGCCTGTGCTGCATACTGCTTCCTGCGAGATAAAGGAAAGGTGCAGGATTTAGAATCAGAGCTCGACCCTAGCACTGGACGATCCATCTATCATCTTATTCTGACAACACATGGAGCAGCAGCCTGTGCTGCATACTGCTTCCTGCTCCTGCGAGATGAAGGAAAGGTACAGGATTTAGGATCAGAGCTCGACCGTAGCACTGGACGATCCATCTATCATCTCATTCTGACTACACATGGAGCAGGAGCCTGTGCTGCATACTGCTTCCTGCTCCTGCGAGATGAAGGAAAGGTACAGGATTTAGGATCAGAGCTCGACCCTAGCACTGGACGATCCATCTATCATCTCATTCTGACTACACATGGAGCAGGAGCCTGTGCTGCATACTGCTTCCTGCTCCTGCGAGATGAAGGAAAGGTGCAGGATTTAGGATCAGAGCTCGACCCTAGCACTGGACGATCCATCTATCATCTCATTCTGACTACACATGGAGCAGGAGCCTGTGCTGCATACTGCTTCCTGCTCCTGCGAGATGAAGGAAAGGGGCAGGATTTAGGATCAGAGCTCGACCCTAGCACTGGACGATCCATCTATCATCTCATTCTGACTACACATAGAGCAGCAGCCTGTGCTGCATACTGCTTCCTGCTCCTGCGAGATGAAGGAAAGGGGCAGGATTTAGGATCAGAGCTCGACCCTAGCACTGGACGATCCATCTATCATCTCATTCTGACTACACATAGAGCAGCAGCCTGTGCTGCATACTGCTTCCTGCTCCTGCGAGATGAAGGAAAGGTGCAGGATCTAGGATCAGAGCTCGACCCTAGCACTGGACGATCCATCTATCATCTCATTCTGACTACACATGGAGCAGCAGCCTGTGCTGCATACTGCTTCCTGCTCCTGCGAGATGAAGGAAAGGTGCAGGATTTAGGATCAGAGCTCGACCCTAGCACTGGACGATCCATCTATCATCTCATTCTGACTACACATGGAGCAGCAGCCTGTGCTGCATACTGCTTCCTGCTCCTGCGAGATGAAGGAAAGGTGGAGGATTTAGGATCAGAGCTCGACCCTAGCACTGGACGATCCATCTATCATCTAATTCTGACTACACATGGAGCAGCAGCCTGTGCTGCATACTGCTGCCTGCTCCTGCGAAATGAAGGAAAGGGGCAGGATTTAGTATCAGAGCTCGACCCTAGCACTGGACGATCCATCTATCATCTCATTCTGACTACACATGGAGCAGCAGCCTGTGCTGCATACTGCTTCCTGCTCCTGCGAGATGAAGGAAAGGGGCAGGATTTAGGATCAGAGCTCGACCCTAGCATTGGACGATCCATCTATCATCTCATTCTGACTACACATGGAGCAGCAGCCTGTGCTGCATACTGCTTCCTGCTCCTGTGAGATGAAGGAAAGGTACAGGATTTAGTATCAGAGCTCGACCCTAGTACGGGACGATCCATCTATCATCTCATTCTGACTACACATGGAGCAGCAGCCTGTGCTGCATACTGCTGCCTGCTCCTGCGAGATGAAGGAAAGGGGCAGGATTTAGGATCAGAGCTCGACCCTAGTACTGGACGATCCATCTATCATCTCATTCTGACTACACATGGAGCAGCAGCCTGTGCTGCATACTGCTGCCTGCTCCTGCGAGATGAAGGAAAGGGGCAGGATTTAGGATCAGAGCTCGACCCTAGTACTGGACGATCCATCTATCATCTCATTCTGACTACACATGGAGCAGCAGCCTGTGCTGCATACTGCTTCCTGCTCCTGCGAGATGAAGGAAAGGTGCAGGATTTAGGATCAGAGCTCGACCCTAGCACTGGACGATCCATCTATCATCTCATTCTGACTACACATGGAGCAGCAGCCTGTGCTGCATACTGCTTCCTGCTCCTGCGAGATGAAGGAAAGGTGCAGGATTTAGGATCAGAGCTCGACCCTGGCACTGGACGATCCATCATCTCATTCTGACTACACATGGAGCAGCAGCCTGTGCTGTATACTGCTTCCTGCTCCTGCGAGATGAAGGAAAGGTGCAGGATTTAGGATCAGAGCTCGACCCTGGCACTGGACGATCCATATATCATCTCATTCTAACTACACATGGAGCAGCAGCCTGTGCTGCATACTGCTTCCTGCTCCTGCGAGATGAAGGAAAGGTACAGGATTTAGGATCAGAGCTCGACCCTAGCACTGGACGATCCATCTATCATCTCATTCTGACTACACATGGAGCAGCAGCCTGTGCTGCATACTGCTTCCTGCTCCTGCGAGATGAAGGAAAGGGGCAGGATTTAGGATCAGAGCTTGACCCTAGCACTGGACGATCCATCTATCATCTCATTCTGACTACACATGGAGCAGCAGCCTGTGCTGCATACTGCTTCCTGCTCCTGCGAGATGAAGGAAAGGTGCAGGATTTAGGATCAGAGCTCGACCCTAGCACTGGACGATCCATCTATCATCTCATTCTGACTACACATGGAGCAGCAGCCTGTGCTGCATACTGCTTCCTGCTCCTGCGAGATGAAGGAAAGGTACAGGATTTAGGATCAGATCTCGACCCTAGCACTGGACGATCCATCTATCATCTCTTTCTGACTACACATGGAGCAGCAGCCTGTGCTGCATACTGATTCCTGCTCCTGTGAGATGAAGGAAAGGGGCAGGATTTAGGATCAGAGCTCGACCCTAGCACTGGACGATCCATATATCATCTCATTCTGACTACACATGGAGCAGCAGCCTGTGCTGCATACTGCTTGCTGCTCCTGCGAGATGAAGGAAAGGTGCAGGATTTAGGATCAGAGCTCGACCCTAGCACTGGACGATCCATCTATCATCTCATTCTGACTACACATGGAGCAGGAGCCTGTGCTGCATACTGCTTCCTGCTCCTGCGAGATGAAGGAAAGGTACAGGATTTAGGATCAGAGCTCGACCCTAGCACTGGACGATCCATCTATCATCTCATTCTGACTACACATGGAGCAGGAGCCTGTGCTGCATACTGCTTCCTGCTCCTGCGAGATGAAGGACAGGTGCAGGATTTAGGATCAGAGCTCGACCCTAGCACTGGACGATCCATCTATCATCTCATTCTGACTACACATGGAGCAGGAGCCTGTGCTGCATACTGCTTCCTGCTCCTGCGAGATGAAGGAAAGGGGCAGGATTTAGGATCAGAGCTCGACCCTAGCACTGGACGATCCATCTATCATCTCATTCTGACTACACATGGAGCAGGAGCCTGTGCTGCATACTGCTTCCTGCTCCTGCGAGATGAAGGAAAGGGGCAGGATTTAGGATCAGAGCTCGACCCTAGCACTGGACGATCCATCTATCATCTCATTCTGACTACACATAGAGCAGCAGCCTGTGCTGCATACTGCTTCCTGCTCCTGCGAGATGAAGGAAAGGTGCAGGATTTAGGATCAGAGCTCGACCCTAGCACTGGACGATCCATCTATCATCTCATTCTGACTACACATGGAGCAGCAGCCTGTGCTGCATACTGCTTCCTGCTCCTGCGAGATGAAGGAAAGGTGCAGGATTTAGGATCAGAGCTCGACCCTAGCACTGGACGATCCATCTATCATCTCATTCTGACTACACATGGAGCAGCAGCCTGTGCTGCATACTGCTTCCTGTTCCTGCGAGATGAAGGAAAGGTGGAGGATTTAGGATCAGAGCTCGACCCTAGCACTGGACGATCCATCTATCATCTAATTCTGACTACACATGGAGCAGCAGCCTGTGCTGCATACTGCTGCCTGCTCCTGCGAAATGAAGGAAAGGGGCAGGATTTAGTATCAGAGCTCGACCCTAGCACTGGACGATCCATCTATCATCTCATTCTGACTACACATGGAGCAGCAGCCTGTGCTGCATACTGCTTCCTGCTCCTGCGAGATGAAGGAAAGGGGCAGGATTTAGGATCAGAGCTCGACCCTAGCATTGGACGATCCATCTATCATCTCATTCTGACTACACATGGAGCAGCAGCCTGTGCTGCATACTGCTTCCTGCTCCTGCGAGATGAAGGAAAGGTACAGGATTTAGTATCAGAGCTCGACCCTAGTACGGGACGATCCATCTATCATCTCATTCTGACTACACATGGAGCAGCAGCCTGTGCTGCATACTGCTGCCTGCTCCTGCGAGATGAAGGAAAGGGGCAGGATTTAGGATCAGAGCTCGACCCTAGTACTGGACGATCCATCTATCATCTCATTCTGACTACACATGGAGCAGCAGCCTGTGCTGCATACTGCTGCCTGCTCCTGCGAGATGAAGGAAAGGGGCAGGATTTAGGATCAGAGCTCGACCCTAGTACTGGACGATCCATCTATCATCTCATTCTGACTACACATGGAGCAGCAGCCTGTGCTGCATACTGCTTCCTGCTCCTGCGAGATGAAGGAAAGGTGCAGGATTTAGGATCAGAGCTCGACCCTAGCACTGGACGATCCATCTATCATCTCATTCTGACTACACATGGAGCAGCAGCCTGTGCTGCATACTGCTTCCTGCTCCTGCGAGATGAAGGAAAGGTGCAGGATTTAGGATCAGAGCTCAACCCTGGCACTGGACGATCCATCATCTCATTCTGACTACACATGGAGCAGCAGCCTGTGCTGTATACTGCTTCCTGCTCCTGCGAGATGAAGGAAAGGTGCAGGATTTAGGATCAGAGCTCGACCCTGGCACTGGACGATCCATATATCATCTCATTCTAACTACACATGGAGCAGCAGCCTGTGCTGCATACTGCTTCCTGCTCCTGCGAGATGAAGGAAAGGTACAGGATTTAGGATCAGAGCTCGACCCTAGCACTGGACGATCCATCTATCATCTCATTCTGACTACACATGGAGCAGCAGCCTGTGCTGCATACTGCTTCCTGCTCCTGCGAGATGAAGAATAGGTACAGGATTTAGGATCAGAGCTCGACCCTAGCACTGGACGATCAATCTATCATCTCATTCTGACAACACATGGAGCAGCAGCCTGTGCTGCATACTGCTTCCTGCTCCTGCGAGATGAAGGAAAGGTGCAGGATTTAGAATCAGAGCTCGACCCTAGCTCTGGACGATCCATCTATCATCTCATTCTGACAACACATGGAGCAGCAGCCTGTGCTGCATACTTCTTCCTGCTCCTGCGAGATGAAGGAAAGGTACAGGATTTAGGATCAGAGCTCGACCCTAGCACTGGACGATCCATCTATCATCTCATTCTGACTACACATGGAGCAGCAGCCTGTGCTGCATACTGCTTCCTGCTCCTGCGAGATGAAGGAAAGGGGCAGGATTTAGGATCAGAGCTTGACCCTAGCACTGGACGATCCATCTATCATCTCATTCTGACTACACATGGAGCAGCAGCCTGTGCTGCATACTGCTTCCTGCTCCTGCGAGATGAAGGAAAGGTGCAGGATTTAGGATCAGAGCTCGACCCTAGCACTGGACGATCCATCTATCATCTCATTCTGACTACACATGGAGCAGCAGCCTGTGCTGCATACTGCTTCCTGCTCCTGCGAGATGAAGGAAAGGTACAGGATTTAGGATCAGAGCTCGACCCTAGCACTGGACGATCCATCTATCATCTCATTCTGACTACACATGGAGCAGCAGCCTGTGCTGCATACTGCTTCCTGCTCCTGCGAGATGAAGGAAAGGTGCAGGATTTAGGATCAGAGCTCGACCCTAGCACTGGACGATCCATCTATCATCTCATTCTGACTACACATGGAGCAGCAACCTGTGCTGCATACTGCTTCCTGCTCCTGCGAGATGAAGGAAAGGTGCAGGATTTAGGATCAGAGCTCGACTCTAGCACTGGACGATCCATCTATCATCTCATTCTGACTACACATGGAGCAGCAGCCTGTGCTGCATACTGCTGCCTGCTCCTGCGAGATGAAGGAAAGGTGCAGGATTTAGGATCAGAGCTCGACCCTAGCACTGGATGATCCATCTATCATCTCATTCTGACTACACATGGAGCAGCAGCCTGTGCTGCATACTGCTTCCTGCGAGATAAAGGAAAGGTGCAGGATTTAGAATCAGAGCTCGACCCTAGCACTGGACGATCCATCTATCATCTCATTCTGACTACACATGGAGCAGCAGCCTGTGCTGCATACTGCTTCCTGCGAGATAAAGGAAAGGTGCAGGATTTAGGATCAGAGCTCGACCCTAGCACTGGACGATCCATCTATCATCTCATTCTGACAACACATGGAGCAGCAGCCTGTGCTGCATACTGCTTCCTGCTCCTGCGAGATGAAGGAAAGGTACAGGATTTAGGATCAGAGCTCGACCGTAGCACTGGACGATCCATCTATCATCTCATTCTGACTACACATGGAGCAGGAGCCTGTGCTGCATACTGCTTCCTGCTCCTGCGAGATGAAGGAAAGGTACAGGATTTAGGATCAGAGCTCGACCCTAGCACTGGACGATCCATCTATCATCTCATTCTGACTACACATGGAGCAGGAGCCTGTGCTGCATACTGCTTCCTGCTCCTGCGAGATGAAGGAAAGGTGCAGGATTTAGGATCAGAGCTCGACCCTAGCACTGGACGATCCATCTATCATCTCATTCTGACTACACATGGAGCAGGAGCCTGTGCTGCATACTGCTTCCTGCTCCTGCGAGATGAAGGAAAGGGGCAGGATTTAGGATCAGAGCTCGACCCTAGCACTGGACGATCCATCTATCATCTCATTCTGACTACACATAGAGCAGCAGCCTGTGCTGCATACTGCTTCCTGCTCCTGCGAGATGAAGGAAAGGGGCAGGATTTAGGATCAGAGCTCGACCCTAGCACTGGACGATCCATCTATCATCTCATTCTGACTACACATAGAGCAGCAGCCTGTGCTGCATACTGCTTCCTGCTCCTGCGAGATGAAGGAAAGGTGCAGGATCTAGGATCAGAGCTCGACCCTAGCACTGGACGATCCATCTATCATCTCATTCTGACTACACATGGAGCAGCAGCCTGTGCTGCATACTGCTTCCTGCTCCTGCGAGATGAAGGAAAGGTGCAGGATTTAGGATCAGAGCTCGACCCTAGCACTGGACGATCCATCTATCATCTCATTCTGACTACACATGGAGCAGCAGCCTGTGCTGCATACTGCTTCCTGCTCCTGCGAGATGAAGGAAAGGTGGAGGATTTAGGATCAGAGCTCGACCCTAGCACTGGACGATCCATCTATCATCTAATTCTGACTACACATGGAGCAGCAGCCTGTGCTGCATACTGCTGCCTGCTCCTGCGAAATGAAGGAAAGGGGCAGGATTTAGTATCAGAGCTCGACCCTAGCACTGGACGATCCATCTATCATCTCATTCTGACTACACATGGAGCAGCAGCCTGTGCTGCATACTGCTTCCTGCTCCTGCGAGATGAAGGAAAGGGGCAGGATTTAGGATCAGAGCTCGACCCTAGCATTGGACGATCCATCTATCATCTCATTCTGACTACACATGGAGCAGCAGCCTGTGCTGCATACTGCTTCCTGCTCCTGCGAGATGAAGGAAAGGTACAGGATTTAGTATCAGAGCTCGACCCTAGTACGGGACGATCCATCTATCATCTCATTCTGACTACACATGGAGCAGCAGCCTGTGCTGCATACTGCTGCCTGCTCCTGCGAGATGAAGGAAAGGGGCAGGATTTAGGATCAGAGCTCGACCCTAGTACTGGACGATCCATCTATCATCTCATTCTGACTACACATGGAGCAGCAGCCTGTGCTGCATACTGCTGCCTGCTCCTGCGAGATGAAGGAAAGGGGCAGGATTTAGGATCAGAGCTCGACCCTAGTACTGGACGATCCATCTATCATCTCATTCTGACTACACATGGAGCAGCAGCCTGTGCTGCATACTGCTTCCTGCTCCTGCGAGATGAAGGAAAGGTGCAGGATTTAGGATCAGAGCTCGACCCTAGCACTGGACGATCCATCTATCATCTCATTCTGACTACACATGGAGCAGCAGCCTGTGCTGCATACTGCTTCCTGCTCCTGCGAGATGAAGGAAAGGTGCAGGATTTAGGATCAGAGCTCGACCCTGGCACTGGACGATCCATCATCTCATTCTGACTACACATGGAGCAGCAGCCTGTGCTGTATACTGCTTCCTGCTCCTGCGAGATGAAGGAAAGGTGCAGGATTTAGGATCAGAGCTCGACCCTGGCACTGGACGATCCATATATCATCTCATTCTAACTACACATGGAGCAGCAGCCTGTGCTGCATACTGCTTCCTGCTCCTGCGAGATGAAGGAAAGGTACAGGATTTAGGATCAGAGCTCGACCCTAGCACTGGACGATCCATCTATCATCTCATTCTGACTACACATGGAGCAGCAGCCTGTGCTGCATACTGCTTCCTGCTCCTGCGAGATGAAGGATAGGTACAGGATTTAGGATCAGAGCTCGACCCTAGCACTGGACGATCAATCTATCATCTCATTCTGACAACACATGGAGCAGCAGCCTGTGCTGCATACTGCTTCCTGCTCCTGCGAGATGAAGGAAAGGTGCAGGATTTAGAATCAGAGCTCAAACCTAGCTCTGGACGATCCATCTATCATCTCATTCTGACAACACATGGAGCAGCAGCCTGTGCTGCATACTTCTTCCTGCTCCTGCGAGATGAAGGAAAGGTACAGGATTTAGGATCAGAGCTCGACCCTAGCACTGGACGATCCATCTATCATCTCATTCTGACTACACATGGAGCAGCAGCCTGTGCTGCATACTGCTTCCTGCTCCTGCGAGATGAAGGAAAGGGGCAGGATTTAGGATCAGAGCTTGACCCTAGCACTGGACGATCCATCTATCATCTCATTCTGACTACACATGGAGCAGCAGCCTGTGCTGCATACTGCTTCCTGCTCCTGCGAGATGAAGGAAAGGTGCAGGATTTAGGATCAGAGCTCGACCCTAGCACTGGACGATCCATCTATCATCTCATTCTGACTACACATGGAGCAGCAGCCTGTGCTGCATACTGCTGCCTGCTCCTGCGAGATGAAGGAAAGGTGCAGGATTTAGGATCAGAGCTCGACCCTAGCACTGGACGATCCATCTATCATCTCATTCTGACTACACATGGAGCAGCAGCCTGTGCTGCATACTGCTTCCTGCGAGATAAAGGAAAGGTGCAGGATTTAGAATCAGAGCTCGACCCTAGCACTGGACGATCCATCTATCATCTTATTCTGACAACACATGGAGCAGCAGCCTGTGCTGCATACTGCTTCCTGCTCCTGCGAGATGAAGGAAAGGTACAGGATTTAGGATCAGAGCTCGACCGTAGCACTGGACGATCCATCTATCATCTCATTCTGACTACACATGGAGCAGGAGCCTGTGCTGCATACTGCTTCCTGCTCCTGCGAGATGAAGGAAAGGTACAGGATTTAGGATCAGAGCTCGACCCTAGCACTGGACGATCCATCTATCATCTCATTCTGACTACACATGGAGCAGGAGCCTGTGCTGCATACTGCTTCCTGCTCCTGCGAGATGAAGGAAAGGTGCAGGATTTAGGATCAGAGCTCGACCCTAGCACTGGACGATCCATCTATCATCTCATTCTGACTACACATGGAGCAGGAGCCTGTGCTGCATACTGCTTCCTGCTCCTGCGAGATGAAGGAAAGGGGCAGGATTTAGGATCAGAGCTCGACCCTAGCACTGGACGATCCATCTATCATCTCATTCTGACTACACATGGAGCAGGAGCCTGTGCTGCATACTGCTTCCTGCTCCTGCGAGATGAAGGAAAGGGGCAGGATTTAGGATCAGAGCTCGACCCTAGCACTGGACGATCCATCTATCATCTCATTCTGACTACACATGGAGCAGCAGCCTGTGCTGCATACTGCTTCCTGCTCCTGCGAGATGAAGGAAAGGGGCAGGATTTAGGATCAGAGCTCGACCCTAGCATTGGACGATCCATCTATCATCTCATTCTGACTACACATGGAGCAGCAGCCTGTGCTGCATACTGCTTCCTGCTCCTGCGAGATGAAGGAAAGGTACAGGATTTAGTATCAGAGCTCGACCCTAGTACGGGACGATCCATCTATCATCTCATTCTGACTACACATGGAGCAGCAGCCTGTGCTGCATACTGCTGCCTGCTCCTGCGAGATGAAGGAAAGGGGCAGGATTTAGGATCAGAGCTCGACCCTAGTACTGGACGATCCATCTATCATCTCATTCTGACTACACATGGAGCAGCAGCCTGTGCTGCATACTGCTGCCTGCTCCTGCGAGATGAAGGAAAGGGGCAGGATTTAGGATCAGAGCTCGACCCTAGTACTGGACGATCCATCTATCATCTCATTCTGACTACACATGGAGCAGCAGCCTGTGCTGCATACTGCTTCCTGCTCCTGCGAGATGAAGGAAAGGTGCAGGATTTAGGATCAGAGCTCGACCCTAGCACTGGACGATCCATCTATCATCTCATTCTGACTACACATGGAGCAGCAGCCTGTGCTGCATACTGCTTCCTGCTCCTGCGAGATGAAGGAAAGGTGCAGGATTTAGGATCAGAGCTCGACCCTGGCACTGGACGATCCATCATCTCATTCTGACTACACATGGAGCAGCAGCCTGTGCTGTATACTGCTTCCTGCTCCTGCGAGATGAAGGAAAGGTGCAGGATTTAGGATCAGAGCTCGACCCTGGCACTGGACGATCCATATATCATCTCATTCTAACTACACATGGAGCAGCAGCCTGTGCTGCATACTGCTTCCTGCTCCTGCGAGATGAAGGAAAGGTACAGGATTTAGGATCAGAGCTCGACCCTAGCACTGGACGATCCATCTATCATCTCATTCTGACTACACATGGAGCAGCAGCCTGTGCTGCATACTGCTTCCTGCTCCTGCGAGATGAAGGATAGGTACAGGATTTAGGATCAGAGCTCGACCCTAGCACTGGACGATCAATCTATCATCTCATTCTGACAACACATGGAGCAGCAGCCTGTGCTGCATACTGCTTCCTGCTCCTGCGAGATGAAGGAAAGGTGCAGGATTTAGAATCAGAGCTCGACCCTAGCTCTGGACGATCCATCTATCATCTCATTCTGACAACACATGGAGCAGCAGCCTGTGCTGCATACTTCTTCCTGCTCCTGCGAGATGAAGGAAAGGTACAGGATTTAGGATCAGAGCTCGACCCTAGCACTGGACGATCCATCTATCATCTCATTCTGACTACACATGGAGCAGCAGCCTGTGCTGCATACTGCTTCCTGCTCCTGCGAGATGAAGGAAAGGGGTAGGATTTAGGATCAGAGCTTGACCCTAGCACTGGACGATCCATCTATCATCTCATTCTGACTACACATGGAGCAGCAGCCTGTGCTGCATACTGCTTCCTGCTCCTGCGAGATGAAGGAAAGGTGCAGGATTTAGGATCAGAGCTCGACCCTAGCACTGGACGATCCATCTATCATCTCATTCTGACTACACATGGAGCAGCAGCCTGTGCTGCATACTGCTTCCTGCTCCTGCGAGATGAAGGAAAGGTACAGGATTTAGGATCAGATCTCGACCCTAGCACTGGACGATCCATCTATCATCTCTTTCTGACTACACATGGAGCAGCAGCCTGTGCTGCATACTGCTTCCTGCTCCTGTGAGATGAAGGAAAGGGGCAGGATTTAGGATCAGAGCTCGACCCTAGCACTGGACGATCCATATATCATCTCATTCTGACTACACATGGAGCAGCAGCCTGTGCTGCATACTGCTTGCTGCTCCTGCGAGATGAAGGAAAGGTGCAGGATTTAGGATCAGAGCTCGACCCTAGCACTGGACGATCCATCTATCATCTCATTCTGACTACACATGGAGCAGCAGCCTGTGCTGCATACTGCTTCCTGCTCCTGCGAGATGAAGGAAAGGTGCAGGATTTAGGATCAGAGCTCGACCCTAGCACTGGACGATCCATCTATCATCTCATTCTGACTACACATGGAGCAGCAGCCTGTGCTGCATACTGCTTCCTGCTCCTGCGAGATGAAGGAAAGGTGCAGGATCTAGGATCAGAGCTCGACCCTAGCACTGGACGATCCATCTATCATCTCATTCTGACTACACATGGAGCAGCAGCCTGTGCTGCATACTGCTTCCTGCTCCTGCGAGATGAAGGAAAGGTGCAGGATTTAGGATCAGAGCTCGACCCTAGCACTGGACGATCCATCTATCATCTCATTCTGACTACACATGGAGCAGCAGCCTGTGCTGCATACTGCTTCCTGCTCCTGCGAGATGAAGGAAAGGTGGAGGATTTAGGATCAGAGCTCGACCCTAGCACTGGATGATCCATCTATCATCTAATTCTGACTACACATGGAGCAGCAGCCTGTGCTGCATACTGCTGCCTGCTCCTGCGAGATGAAGGAAAGGGGCAGGATTTAGTATCAGAGCTCGACCCTAGCACTGGACGATCCATCTATCATCTCATTCTGACTACACATGGAGCAGCAGCCTGTGCTGCATACTGCTTCCTGCTCCTGCGAGATGAAGGAAAGGGGCAGGATTTAGGATCAGAGCTCGACCCTAGCACTGGACGATCCATCTATCATCTCATTCTGACTACACATGGAGCAGCAGCCTGTGCTGCATACTGCTGCCTGCTCCTGCGAGATGAAGGAAAGGTGCAGGATTTAGTATCAGAGCTCGACCCTAGTACGGGACGATCCATCTATCATCTCATTCTGACTACACATGGAGCAGCAGCCTGTGCTGCATACTGCTGCCTGCTCCTGCGAGATGAAGGAAAGGGGCAGGATTTAGGATCAGAGCTCGACCCTAGCACTGGACGATCCATCTATCATCTCATTCTGACTACACATGGAGCAGCAGCCTGTGCTGCATACTGCTTCCTGCTCCTGCGAGATGAAGGAAAGGTGCAGGATTTAGGATCAGAGCTCAACCCTAGCACTGGACGATCCATCTATCATCTCATTCTGACTACACATGGAGCAGCAGCCTGTGCTGTATACTGCTTCCTGCTCCTGCGAGATGAAGGAAAGGTGCAGGATTTAGGATCAGAGCTCGACCCTAGCACTGGACGATCCATATATCATCTCATTCTAACTACACATGGAGCAGCAGCCTGTGCTGCATACTGCTTCCTGCTCCTGCGAGATGAAGGAAAGGTACAGGATTTAGGAGGAAAGGTACAGGATTTAGGATCAGAGCTATCTATCATCTCATTCTGACTACACATGGAGCAGCAGCCTGTGCTGCATACTGCTTCCTGCTCCTGCGAGATGAAGGAAAGGTGAAGGATTTAGGATCAGAGCTCGACCCTAGCAATGGACGATCCATCTATCATCTCATTCTGACAACACATGGAGCAGCAGCCTGTGCTGCATACTGCTTCCTGCTCCTGCGAGATGAAGGATAGGTACAGGATTTAGGATCAGAGCTCGACCCTAGCACTGGACGATCAATCTATCATCTCATTCTGACAACACATGGAGCAGCAGCCTGTGCTGCATACTGCTTCCTGCTCCTGCGAGATGAAGGAAAGGTGCAGGATTTAGAATCAGAGCTCGACCCTAGCTCTGGACGATCCATCTATCATCTCATTCTGACAACACATGGAGCAGCAGCCTGTGCTGCATACTTCTTCCTGCTCCTGCGAGATGAAGGAAAGGTACAGGATTTAGGATCAGAGCTCGACCCTAGCACTGGACGATCCATCTATCGTCTCATTCTGACTACACATGGAGCAGCAGCCTGTGCTGCATACTGCTTCCTGCTCCTGCGAGATGAAGGAAAGGGGCAGGATTTAGGATCAGAGCTCGACCCTAGCACTGGACGATCCATCTATCATCTCATTCTGACTACACATGGAGCAGCAGCCTGTGCTGCATACTGCTTCCTGCTCCTGCGAGATGAAGGAAAGGGGCAGGATTTAGGATCAGAGCTCGACCCTAGCACTGGACGATCCATCTATCATCTCATTCTGACTACACATGGAGCAGGAGCCTGTGCTGCATACTGCTTCCTGCTCCTGCGAGATGAAGGAAAGGTGCAGGATTTAGGATCAGATCTCGACCCTAGCACTGGACGATCCATCTATCATCTCATTCTGACTACACATGGAGCAGCAGCCTGTGCTGCATACTGCTTCCTGCGAGATGAAGGAAAGGGGCAGGATTTAGGATCAGAGCTCGACCCTAGCACTGGACGATCCATATATCATCTCATTCTGACTACACATGGAGCAGCAGCCTGTGCTGCATACAGCTTCCTGCTCCTGTGAGATGAAGGAAAGGGGCAGGATTTAGGATCAGAGCTCGACCCTAGCACTGGACGATCCATCTATCATCTCATTCTGACTACACATGGAGCAGCAGCCTGTGCTGCATACTGCTTGCTGCTCCTGCGAGATGAAGGAAAGGTGCAGGATTTAGGATCAGAGCTCGACCCTAGCACTGGACGATCCATCTATCATCTCATTCTGACTACACATGGAGCAGCAGCCTGTGCTGCATACTGCTTCCTGCTCCTGCGAGATGAAAGAAAGGTGCAGGATCTAGGATCAGAGCTCGACCCTAGCACTGGACGATCCATCTATCATCTCATTCTGACTACACATGGAGCAGCAGCCTGTGCTGCATACTGCTTCCTGCTCCTGCGAGATGAAGGATAGGTGCAGGATTTAGGATCAGAGCTCGACCCTAGCACTGGACGATCCATCTATCATCTCATTCTGACTACACATGGAGCAGCAGCCTGTGCTGCATACTGCTTCCTGCTCCTGCGAGATGAAGGAAAGGGGCAGGATTTAGGATCAGAGCTCGACCCTAGCACTGGACGATCCATCTATCATCTCATTCTGAATACACATGGAGCAGCAGCCTGTGCTGCATACTGCTTCCTGCTCCTGCGAGATGAAGGAAAGGGGCAGGATTTAGGATCAGAGCTCGACCCTAGCACTGGACGATCCATCTATCATCTCATTCTGACTACACATGGAGCAGCAGCCTGTGCTGCATACTGCGTCCTGCGCCTGCGAGATGAAGGAAAGGGGCAGGATTTAGGGTCAGAGCTCGACCCTAGCACTGGACGATCCATCTATCATCTCATTCTGACTACACATGGAGCAGCAGCCTGTGCTGCATACTGCTTCCTGCTCCTGCGAGATGAAGGAAAGGGGCAGGATTTAGGATAAGAGCTCGACCCTAGCACTGGACGATCCATCTATCATCTCATTCTGACTACACATGGAGCAGCAGCCTGTGCTGCATACTGCTTCCTGCTCCTGCGAGATGAAGGAAAGGTGCAGGATTTAGGATCAGAGCTCGACCCTAGCACTGGACGATCCATCTATCATCTCATTATGACTACACATGGAGCAGCAGCCTGTGCTGCATACTGCTTCCTGCTCCTGCGAGATGAAGGAAAGGTACAGGATTTAGGATCAGAGCTCGACCCTAGCACTGGACGATCCATCTATCATCTCATTCTGACTACACATGGAGCAGCAGCCTGTGCTGCATACTGCTTCCTGCTCCTGCGAGATGAAGGAAAGGTGCAGGATTTAGGATCAGAGCTCGACCCTAGCACTGGATGATCCATCTATCATCTCATTCTGACTACACATGGAGCAGCAGCCTGTGCTGCATACTGCTTCCTGCTCCTGCGAGATGAAGGAAAGGTGCAGGATTTAGGATCAGAGCTCGACCCTAGCACTGGACGATCCATCTATCATCTCATTCTGACTACACATGGAGCAGGAGCCTGTGCTGCATACTGCTTCCTGCTCCTGCGAGATGAAGGAAAGGGGCAGGATTTAGGATCAGAGCTCGACCCTAGCACTGGACGATCCATCTATCATCTCATTCTGACTACACATAGAGCAGCAGCCTGTGCTGCATACTGCTTCCTGCTCCTGCGAGATGAAGGAAAGGTGCAGGATTTAGGATCAGAGCTCGACCCTAGCACTGGACGATCCATCTATCATCTCATTCTGACTACACATGGAGCAGCAGCCTGTGCTGCATACTGCTTCCTGCTCCTGCGAGATGAAGGAAAGGTGCAGGATTTAGGATCAGAGCTCGACCCTAGCACTGGACGATCCATCTATCATCTCATTCGGACTACACATGGAGCAGCAGCCTGTGCTGCATACTGCTTCCTGCTCCTGCGAGATGAAGGAAAGGTGGAGGATTTAGGATCAGAGCTCGACCCTAGCACTGGACGATCCATCTATCATCTCATTCTGACTACACATGGAGCAGCAGCCTGTGCTGCATACTGCTGCCTGCTCCTGTGAGATGAAGGAAAGGGGCAGGATTTAGTATCAGAGCTCGACCCTAGCACTGGACGATCCATCTATCATCTCATTCTGACTACACATGGAGCAGCAGCCTGTGCTGCATACTGCTTCCTGCTCCTGGTGGATGAAGGAAAGGGGCAGGATTTAGGATCAGAGCTCGACCCTAGCACTGGACGATCCATCTATCATCTCATTCTGACTACACATGGAGCAGCAGCCTGTGCTGCATACTGCTTCCTGCTCCTGCGAGATGAAGGAAAGGTACAGGATTTAGGATCAGAGCTCGACCCTAGTACGGGACGATCCATCTATCATCTCATTCTGACTACACATGGAGCAGCAGCCTGTGCTGCATACTGCTTCCTGCTCCTGCGAGATGAAGGAAAGGTGCAGGATTTAGGATCAGAGCTCGACCCTAGCACTGGACGATCCATCTATCAACTCATTCTGACTACACATGGAGCAGCAGCCTGTGCTGCATACTGCTTCCTGCGAGATGAAGGAAAGGTGCAGGATTTAGGATCAGATCTCGACCCTAGCACTGGACGATCCATCTATCATCTCATTCTGACTACACATGGAGCAGCAGCCTGTGCTGCATACTGCTTCCTGCTCCTGTGAGATGAAGGAAAGGGGCAGGATTTAGGATCAGAGCTCGACCCTAGCACTGGACGATCCATATATCATCTCATTCTGACTACACATGGAGCAGCAGCCTGTGCTGCATACTGCTTCCTGCTCCTGCGAGATGAAGGAAAGGGGCAGGATTTAGGATCAGAGCTCGACCCTAGCACTGGACGATCCATCTATCATCTCATTCTGACTACACATGGAGCAGCAGCCTGTGCTGCATACTGCTTGCTGCTCCTGCGAGATGAAGGAAAGGTGCAGGATTTAGGATCAGAGCTCGACCCTAGCACTGGACGATCCATCTATCATCTCATTCTGACTACACATGGAGCAGCAGCCTGTGCTGCATACTGCTTCCTGCTCCTGCGAGATGAAGGAAAGGTGCAGGATTTAGGATCAGAGCTCGACCCTAGCACTGGACGATCCATCTATCATCTCATTCTGACTACACATGGAGCAGCAGCCTGTGCTGCATACTGCTTCCTGCTCCTGCGAGATGAAGGAAAGGTGCAGGATCTAGGATCAGAGCTCGACCCTAGCACTGGACGATCCATCTATCATCTCATTCTGACTACACATGGAGCAGCAGCCTGTGCTGCATACTGCTTCCTGCTCCTGCGAGATGAAGGATAGGTGCAGGATTTAGGATCAGAGCTCGACCCTAGCACTGGACGATCCATCTATCATCTCATTCTGACTACACATGGAGCAGCAGCCTGTGCTGCATACTGCTTCCTGCTCCTGCGAGATGAAGGAAAGGGGCAGGATTTAGGATCAGAGCTCGACCCTAGCACTGGACGATCCATCTATCATCTCATTCTGAATACACATGGAGCAGCAGCCTGTGCTGCATACTGCTTCCTGCTCCTGCGAGATGAAGGAAAGGGGCAGGATTTAGGATCAGAGCTCGACCCTAGCACTGGACGATCCATCTATCATCTCATTCTGACTACACATGTAGCTGCAGCCTGTGCTGCATACTGCGTCCTGCGAGATGAAGGAAAGGGGCAGGATTTAGGGTCAGAGCTCGACCCTAGCACTGGACGATCCATCTATCATCTCATTCTGACTACACATGGAGCAGCAGCCTGTGCTGCATACTGCTTCCTGCTCCTGCGAGATGAAGGAAAGGGGCAGGATTTAGGATAAGAGCTCGACCTTAGCACTGGACGATCCATCTATCATCTCATTCTGACTACACGTGGAGCAGCAGCCTGTGCTGCATACTGCTTCCTGCTCCTGCGAGATGAAGGAAAGGTGCAGGATTTAGGATCAGAGCTCGACCCTAGCACTGGACGATCCATCTATCATCTCAATCTGACTACACGTGGAGCAGCAGCCTGTGCTGCATACTGCTTCCTGCTCCTGCGAGATGAAGGAAAGGTGCAGGATTCAGGATCAGAGCTCGACCCTAGCACTGGACGATCCATCTATCATCTCATTCTGACTACACGTGGAGCAGCAGCCTGTGCTGCATACTGCTTCCTGCTCCTGCGAGATGAAGGAAAGGTGCAGGATTTAGGATCAGAGCTCGACCCTAGCACTGGACGATCCATCTATCATCTCATTCTGATTACACATGGAGCAGCAGCCTGTGCTGCATACTGCTTCCTGCTCCTGCGAGATGAAGGAAAGGTGCAGGATTTAGGATCAGAGCTCGACCCTAGCACTGGACGATCCATCTATCATCTCATTCTGACTACACATGGAGCAGCAGCCTGTGCTGCATACTGCTTCCTGCTCCTGCGAGATGAAGGAAAGGTGCAGGATTTAGGATCAGAGCTCGACCCTAGCACTGGACGATCCATCTATCATCTCATTCTGACAACACATGGAGCAGCAGCCTGTGCTGCATACTGCTTCCTGCTCCTGCGAGATGAAGGAAAGGGGCAGGATTTAGGATCAGAGCTCGACCCTAGCACTGGACGATCCATCTATCATCTCATTCTGACTACACATGGAGCAGCAGCCTGTGCTGCATACTGCTTCCTGCTCCTGCGAGATGAAGGAAAGGTGCAGGATTTAGGATCAGAGCTCGACCCTAGCACTGGACGATCCATCTATCATCTCATTCTGACCACACATGGAGCAGCAGCCTGTGCTGCATACTGCTTCCTGCTCCTGCGAGATAAAGGAAAGGTGCAGGATTTAGAATCAGAGCTCGACCCTAGCACTGGACGATCCATCTATCATCTCATTCTGACTACACATGGAGCAGCAGCCTGTGCTGCATACTGCTTCCTGCTCCTGCGAGATAAAGGAAAGGTGCAGGATTTAGGATCAGAGCTCGACCCTAGCACTGGACGATCCATCTATCATCTCATTCTGACTACACATGGAGCAGCAGCCTGTGCTGCATACTGCTTCCTGCTCCTGCGAGATGAAGGAAAGGTGCAGGATTTAGGATCAGAGCTCGACCCTAGCACTGGACGATCCATCTATCATCTCATTCTGACTACACATGGAGCAGCAGCCTGTGCTGCATACTGCTGCCTGCTCCTGCGAGATGAAGGAAAGGTGCAGGATTTAGGATCAGAGCTCGACCCTAGCACTGGACGATCCATCTATCATCTCATTCTGACTACACATGGAGCAGCAGCCTGTGCTGCATACTGCTTCCTGCTCCTGCGAGATGAAGGAAAGGTGCAGGATTTAGGATCAGAGCTCGACCCTAGCACTGGACGATCCATCTATCATCTCATTCTGACTACACATGGAGCAGCAGCCTGTGCTGCATACTGCTTCCTGCTCCTGCGAGATGAAGGAAAGGTGCAGGATTTAGGATCTGAGCTCGACCCTAGCACTGGACGATCCATCTATCATCTCATTCTGACTACACATGGAGCAGCAGCCTGTGCTGCATACTGCTTCCTGCTCCTGCGAGATGAAGGAAAGGTGCAGGATTTAGGATCAGAGCTCGACCCTAGCACTGGACGATCCATCTATCATCTCATTCTGACTACACATGGAGCAGCAGCCTGTGCTGCATACTGCTTCCTGCTCCTGCGAGATGAAGGAAAGGTACAGGATTTAGGATCAGATCTCGACCCTAGCACTGGACGATCCATCTATCATCTCTTTCTTACTACACATGGAGCAGCAGCCTGTGCTGCATACTGCTTCCTGCTCCTGTGAGATGAAGGAAAGGGGCAGGATTTAGGATCAGAGCTCGACCCTAGCACTGGACGATCCATATATCATCTCATTCTGACTACACATGGAGCAGCAGCCTGTGCTGCATACTGCTTGCTGCTCCTGCGAGATGAAGGAAAGGTGCAGGATTTAGGATCAGAGCTCGACCCTAGCACTGGACGATCCATCTATCATCTCATTCTGACTACACATGGAGCAGCAGCCTGTGCTGCATACTGCTTCCTGCTCCTGCGAGATGAAGGAAAGGTGCAGGATTTAGGATCAGAGCTCGACCCTAGCACTGGACGATCCATCTATCATCTCATTCTGACTACACATGGAGCAGCAGCCTGTGCTGCATACTGCTTCCTGCTCCTGCGAGATGAAGGAAAGGTGCAGGATCTAGGATCAGAGCTCGACCCTAGCACTGGACGATCCATCTATCATCTCATTCTGACTACACATGGAGCAGCAGCCTGTGCTGCATACTGCTTCCTGCTCCTGCGAGATGAAGGAAAGGTGCAGGATTTAGGATCAGAGCTCGACCCTAGCACTGGACGATCCATCTATCATCTCATTCTGACTACACATGGAGCAGCAGCCTGTGCTGCATACTGCTTCCTGCTCCTGCGAGATGAAGGAAAGGTGGAGGATTTAGGATCAGAGCTCGACCCTAGCACTGGATGATCCATCTATCATCTAATTCTGACTACACATGGAGCAGCAGCCTGTGCTGCATACTGCTGCCTGCTCCTGCGAGATGAAGGAAAGGGGCAGGATTTAGTATCAGAGCTCGACCCTAGCACTGGACGATCCATCTATCATCTCATTCTGACTACACATGGAGCAGCAGCCTGTGCTGCATACTGCTTCCTGCTCCTGCGAGATGAAGGAAAGGGGCAGGATTTAGGATCAGAGCTCGACCCTAGCACTGGACGATCCATCTATCATCTCATTCTGACTACACATGGAGCAGCAGCCTGTGCTGCATACTGCTGCCTGCTCCTGCGAGATGAAGGAAAGGTACAGGATTTAGTATCAGAGCTCGACCCTAGTACGGGACGATCCATCTATCATCTCATTCTGACTACACATGGAGCAGTAGCCTGTGCTGCATACTGCTGCCTGCTCCTGCGAGATGAAGGAAAGGGGCAGGATTTAGGATCAGAGCTCGACCCTAGCACTGGACGATCCATCTATCATCTCATTCTGACTACACATGGAGCAGCAGCCTGTGCTGCATACTGCTTCCTGCTCCTGCGAGATGAAGGAAAGGTGCAGGATTTAGGATCAGAGCTCAACCCTAGCACTGGACGATCCATCTATCATCTCATTCTGACTACACATGGAGCAGCAGCCTGTGCTGTATACTGCTTCCTGCTCCTGCGAGATGAAGGAAAGGTGCAGGATTTAGGATCAGAGCTCGACCCTAGCACTGGACGATCCATATATCATCTCATTCTAACTACACATGGAGCAGCAGCCTGTGCTGCATACTGCTTCCTGCTCCTGCGAGATGAAGGAAAGGTACAGG
This sequence comes from Ambystoma mexicanum, assembly GCF_040938575.1. Taxonomy (NCBI): domain Eukaryota; kingdom Metazoa; phylum Chordata; class Amphibia; order Caudata; family Ambystomatidae; genus Ambystoma; species Ambystoma mexicanum. Next base: position 1,305,158,996 of record NC_090928.1, read on the forward strand.
ATTTAGGATCAGAGCTATCTATCATCTCATTCTGACTACACATGGAGCAGCAGCCTGTGCTGCATACTGCTTCCTGCTCCTGCGAGATGAAGGAAAGGTGAAGGATTTAGGATCAGAGCTCGACCCTAGCAATGGACGATCCATCTATCATCTCATTCTGACAACACATGGAGCAGCAGCCTGTGCTGCATACTGCTTCCTGCTCCTGCGAGATGAAGGATAGGTACAGGATTTAGGATCAGAGCTCGACCCTAGCACTGGACGATCAATCTATCATCTCATTCTGACAAAACATGGAGCAGCAGCCTGTGCTGCATACTGCTTCCTGCTCCTGCGAGATGAAGGAAAGGTGCAGGATTTAGAATCAGAGCTCGACCCTAGCTCTGGACGATCCATCTATCATCTCATTCTGACAACACATGGAGCAGCAGCCTGTGCTGCATACTTCTTCCTGCTCCTGCGAGATGAAGGAAAGGTACAGGATTTAGGATCAGAGCTCGACCGTAGCACTGGACGATCCATCTATCGTCTCATTCTGACTACACATGGAGCAGCAGCCTGTGCTGCATACTGCTTCCTGCTCCTGCGAGATGAAGGAAAGGGGCAGGATTTAGGATCAGAGCTCGACCCTAGCACTGGACGATCCATCTATCATCTCATTCTGACTACACATGGAGCAGCAGCCTGTGCTGCATACTGCTTCCTGCTCCTGCGAGATGAAGGAAAGGGGCAGGATTTAGGATCAGAGCTCGACCCTAGCACTGGACGATCCATCTATCATCTCATTCTGACTACACATGGAGCAGCAGCCTGTGCTGCATACTGCTTCCTGCTCCTGCGAGATGAAGGAAAGGTGCAGGATTTAGGATCAGATCTCGACCCTAGCACTGGACGATCCATCTATCATCTCATTCTGACTACACATGGAGCAGCAGCCTGTGCTGCATACTGCTTCCTGCGAGATGAAGGAAAGGGGCAGGATTTAGGATCAGAGCTCGACCCTAGCACTGGACGATCCATATATCATCTCATTCTGACTACACATGGAGCAGCAGCCTGTGCTGCATACAGCTTCCTGCTCCTGTGAGATGAAGGAAAGGGGCAGGATTTAGGATCAGAGCTCGACCCTAGCACTGGACGATCCATCTATCATCTCATTCTGACTACACATGGAGCAGCAGCCTGTGCTGCATACTGCTTGCTGCTCCTGCGAGATGAAGGAAAGGTGCAGGATTTAGGATCAGAGCTCGACCCTAGCACTGGACGATCCATCTATCATCTCATTCTGACTACACATGGAGCAGCAGCCTGTGCTGCATACTGCTTCCTGCTCCTGCGAGATGAAAGAAAGGTGCAGGATCTAGGATCAGAGCTCGACCCTAGCACTGGACGATCCATCTATCATCTCATTCTGACTACACATGGAGCAGCAGCCTGTGCTGCATACTGCTTCCTGCTCCTGCGAGATGAAGGATAGGTGCAGGATTTAGGATCAGAGCTCGACCCTAGCACTGGACGATCCATCTATCATCTCATTCTGACTACACATGGAGCAGCAGCCTGTGCTGCATACTGCTTCCTGCTCCTGCGAGATGAAGGAAAGGGGCAGGATTTAGGATCAGAGCTCGACCCTAGCACTGGACGATCCATCTATCATCTCATTCTGAATACACATGGAGCAGCAGCCTGTGCTGCATACTGCTTCCTGCTCCTGCGAGATGAAGGAAAGGGGCAGGATTTAGGATCAGAGCTCGACCCTAGCACTGGACGATCCATCTATCATCTCATTCTGACTACACATGGAGCAGCAGCCTGTGCTGCATACTGCGTCCTGCGCCTGCGAGATGAAGGAAAGGGGCAGGATTTAGGGTCAGAGCTCGACCCTAGCACTGGACGATCCATCTATCATCTCATTCTGACTACACATGGAGCAGCAGCCTGTGCTGCATACTGCTTCCTGCTCCTGCGAGATGAAGGAAAGGGGCAGGATTTAGGATAAGAGCTCGACCCTAGCACTGGACGATCCATCTATCATCTCATTCTGACTACACATGGAGCAGCAGCCTGTGCTGCATACTGCTTCCTGCTCCTGCGAGATGAAGGAAAGGTGCAGGATTTAGGATCAGAGCTCGACCCTAGCACTGGACGATCCATCTATCATCTCATTATGACTACACATGGAGCAGCAGCCTGTGCTGCATACTGCTTCCTGCTCCTGCGAGATGAAGGAAAGGTACAGGATTTAGGATCAGAGCTCGACCCTAGCACTGGACGATCCATCTATCATCTCATTCTGACTACACATGGAGCAGCAGCCTGTGCTGCATACTGCTTCCTGCTCCTGCGAGATGAAGGAAAGGTGCAGGATTTAGGATCAGAGCTCGACCCTAGCACTGGATGATCCATCTATCATCTCATTCTGACTACACATGGAGCAGCAGCCTGTGCTGCATACTGCTTCCTGCTCCTGCGAGATGAAGGAAAGGTGCAGGATTTAGGATCAGAGCTCGACCCTAGCACTGGACGATCCATCTATCATCTCATTCTGACTACACATGGAGCAGGAGCCTGTGCTGCATACTGCTTCCTGCTCCTGCGAGATGAAGGAAAGGGGCAGGATTTAGGATCAGAGCTCGACCCTAGCACTGGACGATCCATCTATCATCTCATTCTGACTACACATAGAGCAGCAGCCTGTGCTGCATACTGCTTCCTGCTCCTGCGAGATGAAGGAAAGGTGCAGGATTTAGGATCAGAGCTCGACCCTAGCACTGGACGATCCATCTATCATCTCATTCTGACTACACATGGAGCAGCAGCCTGTGCTGCATACTGCTTCCTGCTCCTGCGAGATGAAGGAAAGGTGCAGGATTTAGGATCAGAGCTCGACCCTAGCACTGGACGATCCATCTATCATCTCATTCGGACTACACATGGAGCAGCAGCCTGTGCTGCATACTGCTTCCTGCTCCTGCGAGATGAAGGAAAGGTGGAGGATTTAGGATCAGAGCTCGACCCTAGCACTGGACGATCCATCTATCATCTCATTCTGACTACACATGGAGCAGCAGCCTGTGCTGCATACTGCTGCCTGCTCCTGTGAGATGAAGGAAAGGGGCAGGATTTAGTATCAGAGCTCGACCCTAGCACTGGACGATCCATCTATCATCTCATCCTGACTACACATGGAGCAGCAGCCTGTGCTGCATACTGCTTCCTGCTCCTGGTGGATGAAGGAAAGGGGCAGGATTTAGGATCAGAGCTCGACCCTAGCACTGGACGATCCATCTATCATCTCATTCTGACTACACATGGAGCAGCAGCCTGTGCTGCATACTGCTTCCTGCTCCTGCGAGATGAGGGAAAGGTACAGGATTTAGGATCAGAGCTCGACCCTAGTACGGGACGATCCATCTATCATCTCATTCTGACTACACATGGAGCAGCAGCCTGTGCTGCATACTGCTTCCTGCTCCTGCGAGATGAAGGAAAGGTGCAGGATTTAGGATCAGAGCTCGACCCTAGCACTGGACGATCCATCTATCAACTCATTCTGACTACACATGGAGCAGCAGCCTGTGCTGCATACTGCTTCCTGCGAGATGAAGGAAAGGTGCAGGATTTAGGATCAGATCTCGACCCTAGCACTGGACGATCCATCTATCATCTCATTCTGACTACACATGGAGCAGCAGCCTGTGCTGCATACTGCTTCCTGCTCCTGTGAGATGAAGGAAAGGGGCAGGATTTAGGATCAGAGCTCGACCCTAGCACTGGACGATCCATATATCATCTCATTCTGACTACACATGGAGCAGCAGCCTGTGCTGCATACTGCTTCCTGCTCCTGCGAGATGAAGGAAAGGGGCAGGATTTAGGATCAGAGCTCGACCCTAGCAGTGGACGATCCATCTATCATCTCATTCTGACTACACATGGAGCAGCAGCCTGTGCTGCATACTGCTTGCTGCTCCTGCGAGATGAAGGAAAGGTGCAGGATTTAGGATCAGAGCTCGACCCTAGCACTGGACGATCCATCTATCATCTCATTCTGACTACACATGGAGCAGCAGCCTGTGCTGCATACTGCTTCCTGCTCCTGCGAGATGAAGGAAAGGTGCAGGATTTAGGATCAGAGCTCGACCCTAGCACTGGACGATCCATCTATCATCTCATTCTGACTACACATGGAGCAGCAGCCTGTGCTGCATACTGCTTCCTGCTCCTGCGAGATGAAGGAAAGGTGCAGGATCTAGGATCAGAGCTCGACCCTAGCACTGGACGATCCATCTATCATCTCATTCTGACTACACATGGAGCAGCAGCCTGTGCTGCATACTGCTTCCTGCTCCTGCGAGATGAAGGATAGGTGCAGGATTTAGGATCAGAGCTCGACCCTAGCACTGGACGATCCATCTATCATCTCATTCTGACTACACATGGAGCAGCAGCCTGTGCTGCATACTGCTTCCTGCTCCTGCGAGATGAAGGAAAGGGGCAGGATTTAGGATCAGAGCTCGACCCTAGCACTGGACGATCCATCTATCATCTCATTCTGAATACACATGGAGCAGCAGCCTGTGCTGCATACTGCTTCCTGCTCCTGCGAGATGAAGGAAAGGGGCAGGATTTAGGATCAGAGCTCGACCCTAGCACTGGACGATCCATCTATCATCTCATTCTGACTACACATGTAGCTGCAGCCTGTGCTGCATACTGCGTCCTGCGAGATGAAGGAAAGGGGCAGGATTTAGGGTCAGAGCTCGACCCTAGCACTGGACGATCCATCTATCATCTCATTCTGACTACACATGGAGCAGCAGCCTGTGCTGCATACTGCTTCCTGCTCCTGCGAGATGAAGGAAAGGGGCAGGATTTAGGATAAGAGCTCGACCTTAGCACTGGACGATCCATCTATCATCTCATTCTGACTACACGTGGAGCAGCAGCCTGTGCTGCATACTGCTTCCTGCTCCTGCGAGATGAAGGAAAGGTGCAGGATTTAGGATCAGAGCTCGACCCTAGCACTGGACGATCCATCTATCATCTCATTCTGACTACACGTGGAGCAGCAGCCTGTGCTGCATACTGCTTCCTGCACCTGCGAGATGAAGGAAAGGTGCAGGATTTAGGATCAGAGCTCGACCCTAGCACTGGACGATCCATCTATCATCTCATTCTGACTACACATGGAGCAGCAGCCTGTGCTGCATACTGCTTCCTGCTCCTGCGAGATGAAGGAAAGGTGCAGGATTTAGGATCAGAGCTCGACCCTAGCACTGGACGATCCATCTATCATCTCATTCTGACAACACATGGAGCAGCAGCCTGTGCTGCATACTGCTTCCTGCTCCTGCGAGATGAAGGAAAGGGGCAGGATTTAGGATCAGAGCTCGACCCTAGCACTGGACGATCCATCTATCATCTCATTCTGACTACACATGGAGCAGCAGCCTGTGCTGCATACTGCTTCCTGCTCCTGCGAGATGAAGGAAAGGTGCAGGATTTAGGATCAGAGCTCGACCCTAGCACTGGACGATCCATCTATCATCTCATTCTGACTACACATGGAGCAGCAGCCTGTGCTGCATACTGCTTCCTGCTCCTGCGAGATAAAGGAAAGGTGCAGGATTTAGAATCAGAGCTCGACCCTAGCACTGGACGATCCATCTATCATCTCATTCTGACTACACATGGAGCAGCAGCCTGTGCTGCATACTGCTTCCTGCTCCTGCGAGATAAAGGAAAGGTGCAGGATTTAGGATCAGAGCTCGACCCTAGCACTGGACGATCCATCTATCATCTCATTCTGACTACACATGGAGCAGCAGCCTGTGCTGCATACTGCTTCCTGCTCCTGCGAGATGAAGGAAAGGTGCAGGATTTAGGATCAGAGCTCGACCCTAGCACTGGACGATCCATCTTTCATCTCATTCTGACTACACATGGAGCAGCAGCCTGTGCTGCATACTGCTGCCTGCTTCTGCGAGATGAAGGAAAGGTGCAGGATTTAGGATCAGAGCTCGACCCTAGCACTGGACGATCCATCTATCATCTCATTCTGACTACACATGGAGTAGCAGCCTGTGCTGCATACTGCTTCCTGCTCCTGCGAGATGAAGGAAAGGTGCAGGATTTAGGATCAGAGCTCGACCCTAGCACTGGACGATCCATCTATCATCTCATTCTGACTACACATGGAGCAGCAGCCTGTGCTGCATACTGCTTCCTGCTCCTGCGAGATGAAGGAAAGGTGCAGGATTTAGGATCAGAGCTCGACCCTAGCACTGGACGATCCATCTATCATCTCATTCTGACTACACATGGAGCAGCAGCCTGTGCTGCATACTGCTTCCTGCTCCTGCGAGATGAAGGAAAGGTGCAGGATTTAGGATCAGAGCTCGACCCTAGCACTGGACGATCCATCTATCATCTCATTCTGACTACACATGGAGCAGCAGCCTGTGCTGCATACTGCTTCCTGCTCCTGCGAGATGAAGGAAAGGTGCAGGATTTAGGATCAGAGCTCGACCCTAGCACTGGACTATCCATCTATCATCTAATTCTGACTACACATGGAGCAGCAGCCTGTGCTGCATACTGCTTCCTGCTCCTGCGAGATGAAGGAAAGGTGCAGGATTTAGGATCAGAGCTCGACCCTAGCACTGGACGATCCATCTATCATCTCATTCTGACTACACATGGAGCAGCAGCCTGTGCTGCATACTGCTTCCTGCTCCTGCGAGATGAAGGAAAGGTACAGGATTTAGGATCAGAGCTCGACCCTAGCACTGGACGATCCATCTATCATCTCATTCTGACAACACATGGAGCAGCAGCCTGTGCTGCATTCTGCTTCCTGCTCCTGCGAGATGAAGGAAAGGGGCAGGATTTAGGATCAGAGCTCGACCCTAGCACTGGACGATCAATCTATCATCTCATTCTGACAACACATGGAGCAGCAGCCTGTGCTGCATACTGCTTCCTGCTCCTGCGAGATGAAGGAAAGGGGCAGGATTTAGGATCAGAGCTCGACCCTAGCACTGGACGATCCATCTATCATCTCATTCTGACTATACATGGAGCAGCAGTCTGTGCTGCATACTGCTTCCTGCTCCTGCGAGATAAAGGAAAGGTGCAGGATTTAGAATCAGAGCTCGACCCTAGCACTGGACGATCCATCTATCATCTCATTCTGACTACACATGGAGCAGCAGCCTGTGCTGCATACTGCTTCCTGCTCCTGCGAGATGAAGGAAAGGTGCAGGATTTAGGATCAGAGCTCGACCCTAGCACTGGACGATCCATCTATCATCTCATTCTGACTACACATGGAGCTGCAGCCTCTGCTGCATACTGCTTCCTGCTCCTGCTAGATGAAGGAAAGGTGCAGGATTTAGGATCAGAGCTCGACCCTAGCACTGGACGATCCATCTATCATCTCATTCTGACTACACATGGAGCAGCAGCCTGTGCTGCATACTGCTTCCTGCTTCTGCGAGATGAAGGAAAGGTGCAGGATTTAGGATCAGAGCTGGACCCTAGCACTGGACGATCCATCTATCATCTCATTCTGACTACACATGGAGCAGCAGCCTGTGCTGCATACTGCCTCCTGCTCCTGCGAGATGAAGGAAAGGTACAGGATTTAGGATCAGAGCTCGACCCTAGCACTGGACGATCCATCTATCATCTCATTCTGACTACACATGGAGCAGCAGCCTGTGCTGCATACTGCTTCCTGCTCCTGCGAGATGAAGGAAAGGTGCAGGATTTAGGATCAGAGCTCGACCCTAGCACTGGACGATCCATCTATCATCTCATTCTGACTACACATGGAGCAGGAGCCTGTGCTGCATACTGCTTCCTGCTCCTGCGAGATGAAGGAAAGGTGCAGGATTTAGGATCAGAGCTCGACCCTAGCACTGGACGATCCATCTATCATCTCATTCTGACAACACATGGAGCAGCAGCCTGTGCTGCATACTGCTTCCTGCTCCTGCGAGATGAAGGAAAGGGGCAGGATTTAGGATCAGAGCTCGACCCTAGCACTGGACGATCCATCTATCATCTCATTCTGACTACACATGGAGCAGCAGCCTGTGCTGCATACTGCTTCCTGCTCCTGCGAGATGAAGGAAAGGTGCAGGATTTAGGATCAGGGATCGACCCTAGCACTGGACGATCCATCTATCATCTCATTCTGACTACACATGGAGCAGCAGCCTGTGCTGCATACTGCTTCCTGCTCCTGCGAGATAAAGGAAAGGTGCAGGATTTAGAATCAGAGCTCGACCCTAGCACTGGATGATCCATCTATCATCTCATTCTGACTACACATGGAGCAGCAGCCTGTGCTGCATACTGCTTCCTGCTCCTGCGAGATGAAGGAAAGGTACAGGATTTAGGATCAGAGCTCGACCCTAGCACTGGACGATCCATCTATCATCTCATTCTGACTACACATGGAGCAGCAGCCTGTGCTGCATACTGCTTCCTGCTCCTGCGAGATGAAGGAAAGGTGCAGGATTTAGGATCAGAGCTCGACCCTAGCACTGGACGATCCATCTATCATCTCATTCTGACTACACATGGAGCAGCAGCCTGTGCTGCATACTGCTTCCTGCTCCTGCGAGATGAAGGAAAGGGGCAGGATTTAGGATCAGAGCTCGACCCTAGCACTGGACGATCCATCTATCATCTCATTCTGACTACACATGTAGCTGCAGCCTGTGCTGCATACTGCGTCCTGCGAGATGAAGGAAAGGGGCAGGATTTAGGGTCAGAGCTCGACCCTAGCACTGGACGATCCATCTATCATCTCATTCTGACTACACATGGAGCAGCAGCCTGTGCTGCATACTGCTTCCTGCTCCTGCGAGATGAAGGAAAGGGGCAGGATTTAGGATAAGAGCTCGACCTTAGCACTGGACGATCCATCTATCATCTCATTCTGACTACACGTGGAGCAGCAGCCTGTGCTGCATACTGCTTCCTGCTCCTGCGAGATGAAGGAAAGGTGCAGGATTTAGGATCAGAGCTCGACCCTAGCACTGGACGATCCATCTATCATCTCATTCTGACTACACGTGGAGCAGCAGCCTGTGCTGCATACTGCTTCCTGCTCCTGCGAGATGAAGGAAAGGTGCAGGATTTAGGATCAGAGCTCGACCCTAGCACTGGACGATCCATCTATCATCTCATTCTGACTACACGTGGAGCAGCAGCCTGTGCTGCATACTGCTTCCTGCTCCTGCGAGATGAAGGAAAGGTGCAGGATTTAGGATCAGAGCTCGACCCTAGCACTGGACGATCCATCTATCATCTCATTCTGATTACACATGGAGCAGCAGCCTGTGCTGCATACTGCTTCCTGCTCCTGCGAGATGAAGGAAAGGTGCAGGATTTAGGATCAGAGCTCGACCCTAGCACTGGACGATCCATCTATCATCTCATTCTGACTACACATGGAGCAGCAGCCTGTGCTGCATACTGCTTCCTGCTCCTGCGAGATGAAATAAAGGTGCAGGATTTAGGATCAGAGCTCGACCCTAGCACTGGACGATCCATCTATCATCTCATTCTGACAACACATGGAGCAGCAGCCTGTGCTGCATACTGCTTCCTGCTCCTGCGAGATGAAGGAAAGGGGCAGGATTTAGGATCAGAGCTCGACCCTAGCACTGGACGATCCATCTATCATCTCATTCTGACTACACATGGAGCAGCAGCCTGTGCTGCATACTGCTTCCTGCTCCTGCGAGATGAAGGAAAGGTGCAGGATTTAGGATCAGAGCTCGACCCTAGCACTGGACGATCCATCTATCATCTCATTCTGACTACACATGGAGCAGCAGCCTGTGCTGCATACTGCTTCCTGCTCCTGCGAGATAAAGGAAAGGTGCAGGATTTAGAATCAGAGCTCGACCCTAGCACTGGACGATCCATCTATCATCTCATTCTGACTACACATGGAGCAGCAGCCTGTGCTGCATACTGCTTCCTGCTCCTGCGAGATAAAGGAAAGGTGCAGGATTTAGAATCAGAGCTCGACCCTAGCACTGGACGATCCATCTATCATCTCATTCTGACTACACATGGAGCAGCAGCCTGTGCTGCATACTGCTTCCTGCTCCTGCGAGATGAAGGAAAGGTGCAGGATTTAGGATCAGAGCTCGACCCTAGCACTGGACGATCCATCTATCATCTCATTCTGACTACACATGGAGCAGCAGCCTGTGCTGCATACTGCTGCCTGCTCCTGCGAGATGAAGGAAAGGTGCAGGATTTAGGATCAGAGCTCGACCCTAGCACTGGACGATCCATCTATCATCTCATTCTGACTACACATGGAGCAGCAGCCTGTGCTGCATACTGCTTCCTGCTCCTGCGAGATGAAGGAAAGGTGCAGGATTTAGGATCAGAGCTCGACCCTAGCACTGGACGATCCATCTATCATCTCATTCTGACTACACATGGAGCAGCAGCCTGTGCTGCATACTGCTTCCTGCTCCTGCGAGATGAAGGAAAGGTGCAGGATTTAGGATCAGAGCTCGACCCTAGCACTGGACGATCCATCTATCATCTCATTCTGACTACACATGGAGCAGCAGCCTGTGCTGCATACTGCTTCCTGCTCCTGCGAGATGAAGGAAAGGTGCAGGATTTAGGATCAGAGCTCGACCCTAGCACTGGACGATCCATCTATCATCTCATTCTGACTAAACATGGAGCAGCAGCCTGTGCTGCATACTGCTTCCTGCTCCTGCGAGATGAAGGAAAGGTGCAGGATTTATGATCAGAGCTCGACCCTAGCACTGGACGATCCATCTATCATCTCATTCTGACTACACATGGAGCAGCAGCCTGTGCTGCATACTGCTTCCTGCTCCTGCGAGATGAAGGAAAGGTACAGGATTTAGGATCAGAGCTCGACCCTAGCACTGGACGATCCATCTATCATCTCATTCTGACTACACATGGAGCAGCAGCCTGTGCTGCATACTGCTTCCTGCTCCTGCGAGATGAAGGAAAGGTACAGGATTTAGGATCAGAGCTCGACCCTAGCACTGGACGATCCATCTATCATCTCATTCTGACTAAACATGGAGCAGCAGCCTGTGCTGCATACTGCTTCCTGCTCCTGCGAGATGAAGGAAAGGTGCAGGATTTAGGATCAGAGCTCGACCCTAGCACTGGACGATCCATCTATCATCTAATTCTGACTACACATGGAGCAGCAGCCTGTGCTGCATACTGCTTCCTGCTCCTGCGAGATGAAGGAAAGGGGCAGGATTTAGGATCAGAGCTCGACCCTAGCACTGGACGATCCATCTATCATCTCATTCTGACTACACATGGAGCAGCAGCCTGTGCTGCATACTGCTTCCTGCTCCTGCGAGATGAAGGAAAGGTACAGGATTTAGGATCAGAGCTCGACCCTAGCACTGCACGATCCATCTATCATCTCATTCTGACAACACATGGAGCAGCAGCCTGTGCTGCATACTGCTTCCTGCTCCTGCGAGATGAAGGAAAGGGGCAGGATTTAGGATCAGAGCTCGACCCTAGCACTGGACGATCCATCTATCATCTCATTCTGACAACACATGGAGCAGCAGCCTGTGCTGCATACTGCTTCCTGCTCCTGCGAGATGAAGTAAAGGTGCAGGATCTAGGATCAGAGCTCGACCCTAGCACTGGACGATCCATCTATCATCTCATTCTGACTACACATGGAGCAGCAGCCTGTGCTGCATACTGCTTCCTGCTCCTGCGAGATGAAGGATAGGTGCAGGATTTAGGATCAGAGCTCGACCCTAGCACTGGACGATCCATCTATCATCTCATTCTGACTACACATGGAGCAGCAGCCTGTGCTGCATACTGCTTCCTGCTCCTGCGAGATGAAGGAAAGGGGCAGGATTTAGGATCAGAGCTCGACCCTAGCACTGGACGATCCATCTATCATCTCATTCTGAATACACATGGAGCAGCAGCCTGTGCTGCATACTGCTTCCTGCTCCTGCGAGATGAAGGAAAGGGGCAGGATTTAGGATCAGAGCTCGACCCTAGCACTGGACGATCCATCTATCATCTCATTCTGAATACACATGGAGCAGCAGCCTGTGCTGCATACTGCTTCCTGCTCCTGCGAGATGAAGGAAAGGTGCAGGATTTAGGATCAGTGATCGACCCTAGCACTGGACGATCCATCTATCATCTCATTCTGACTACACATGGAGCAGCAGCCTGTGCTGCATACTGCTTCCTGCTCCTGCGAGATAAAGGAAAGGTGCAGGATTTAGAATCAGAGCTCGACCCTAGCACTGGACGATCCATCTATCATCTCATTCTGACTACACATGGAGCAGCAGCCTGTGCTGCATACTGCTTCCTGCTCCTGCGAGATGAAGGAAAGGTACAGGATTTAGGATCAGAGCTCGACCCTAGCACTGGACGATCCATCTATCATCTCATTCTGACTACACATGGAGCAGCAGCCTGTGCTGCATACTGCTTCCTGCTCCTGCGAGATGAAGGAAAGGTGCAGGATTTAGGATCAGAGCTCGACCCTAGCACTGGACGATCCATCTATCATCTCATTCTGACTACACATGGAGCAGCAGCCTGTGCTGCATACTGCTTCCTGCTCCTGCGAGATGAAGGAAAGGGGCAGGATTTAGGATCAGAGCTCGACCCTAGCACTGGACGATCCATCTATCATCTCATTCTGACTACACATGTAGCTGCAGCCTGTGCTGCATACTGCGTCCTGCGAGATGAAGGAAAGGGGCAGGATTTAGGATAAGAGCTCGACCTTAGCACTGGACGATCCATCTATCATCTCATTCTGACTACACGTGGAGCAGCAGCCTGTGCTGCATACTGCTTCCTGCTCCTGCGAGATGAAGGAAAGGTGCAGGATTTAGGATCAGAGCTCGACCCTAGCACTGGACGATCCATCTATCATCTCATTCTGACTACACGTGGAGCAGCAGCCTGTGCTGCATACTGCTTCCTGCTCCTGCGAGATGAAGGAAAGGTGCAGGATTTAGGATCAGAGCTCGACCCTAGCACTGGACGATCCATCTATCATCTCATTCTGACTACACGTGGAGCAGCAGCCTGTGCTGCATACTGCTTCCTGCTCCTGCGAGATGAAGGAAAGGTGCAGGATTTAGGATCAGAGCTCGACCCTAGCACTGGACGATCCATCTATCATCTCATTCTGATTACACATGGAGCAGCAGCCTGTGCTGCATACTGCTTCCTGCTCCTGCGAGATGAAGGAAAGGTGCAGGATTTAGGATCAGAGCTCGACCCTAGCACTGGACGATCCATCTATCATCTCATTCTGACTACACATGGAGCAGCAGCCTGTGCTGCATACTGCTTCCTGCTCCTGCGAGATGAAATAAAGGGGCAGGATTTAGGATCAGAGCTCGACCCTAGCACTGGACGATCCATCTATCATCTCATTCTGACAACACATGGAGCAGCAGCCTGTGCTGCATACTGCTTCCTGCTCCTGCGAGATGAAGGAAAGGGGCAGGATTTAGGATCAGAGCTCGACCCTAGCACTGGACGATCCATCTATCATCTCATTCTGACTACACATGGAGCAGCAGCCTGTGCTGCATACTGCTTCCTGCTCCTGCGAGATGAAGGAAAGGTGCAGGATTTAGGATCAGAGCTCGACCCTAGCACTGGACGATCCATCTATCATCTCATTCTGACTACACATGGAGCAGCAGCCTGTGCTGCATACTGCTTCCTGCTCCTGCGAGATAAAGGAAAGGTGCAGGATTTAGAATCAGAGCTCGACCCTAGCACTGGACGATCCATCTATCATCTCATTCTGACTACACATGGAGCAGCAGCCTGTGCTGCATACTGCTTCCTGCTCCTGCGAGATAAAGGAAAGGTGCAGGATTTAGAATCAGAGCTCGACCCTAGCACTGGACGATCCATCTATCATCTCATTCTGACTACACATGGAGCAGCAGCCTGTGCTGCATACTGCTTCCTGCTCCTGCGAGATGAAGGAAAGGTGCAGGATTTAGGATCAGAGCTCGACCCTAGCACTGGACGATCCATCTATCATCTCATTCTGACTACACATGGAGCAGCAGCCTGTGCTGCATACTGCTGCCTGCTCCTGCGAGATGAAGGAAAGGTGCAGGATTTAGGATCAGAGCTCGACCCTAGCACTGGACGATCCATCTATCATCTCATTCTGACTACACATGGAGCAGCAGCCTGTGCTGCATACTGCTGCCTGCTCCTGCGAGATGAAGGAAAGGTGCAGGATTTAGGATCAGAGCTCGACCCTAGCACTGGACGATCCATCTATCATCTCATTCTGACTACACATGGAGCAGCAGCCTGTGCTGCATACTGCTTCCTGCTCCTGCGAGATGAAGGAAAGGTGCAGGATTTAGGATCAGAGCTCGACCCTAGCACTGGACGATCCATCTATCATCTCATTCTGACTACACATGGAGCAGCAGCCTGTGCTGCATACTGCTTCCTGCTCCTGCGAGATGAAGGAAAGGTGCAGGATTTAGGATCAGAGCTCGACCCTAGCACTGGACGATCCATCTATCATCTCATTCTGACTACACATGGAGCAGCAGCCTGTGCTGCATACTGCTTCCTGCTCCTGCGAGATGAAGGAAAGGTGCAGGATTTAGGATCAGAGCTCGACCCTAGCACTGGACGATCCATCTATCATCTCATTCTGACTACACATGGAGCAGCAGCCTGTGCTGCATACTGCTTCCTGCTCCTGCGAGATGAAGGAAAGGTGCAGGATTTAGGATCAGAGCTCGACCCTAGCACTGGACGATCCATCTATCATCTCATTCTGACTACACATGGAGCAGCAGCCTGTGCTGCATACTGCTTCCTGCTCCTGCGAGATGAAGGAAAGGTGCAGGATTTAGGATCAGAGCTCGACCCTAGCACTGGACGATCCATCTATCATCTCATTCTGACTACACATGGAGCAGCAGCCTGTGCTGCATACTGCTTCCTGCTCCTGCGAGATGAAGGAAAGGGGCAGGATTTAGGATCAGAGCTCGACCCTAGCACTGGACGATCCATCTATCATCTCATTCTGACAACACATGGAGCAGCAGCCTGTGCTGCATACTGCTTCCTGCTCCTGCGAGATGAAGGAAAGGGGCAGGATTTAGGATCAGAGCTCGACCCTAGCACTGGACGATCCATCTATCATCTCATTCTGACAACACATGGAGCAGCAGCCTGTGCTGCATACTGCTTCCTGCTCCTGCGAGATGAAGGAAAGGGGCAGGATTTAGGATCAGAGCTCGACCCTAGCACTGGACGATCCATCTATCATCTCATTCTGACTACACATGGAGCAGCAGCCTGTGCTGCATACTGCTTCCTGCTCCTGCGAGATGAAGGAAAGGTGCAGGATTTAGGATCAGAGCTCGACCCTAGCACTGGACGATCCATCTATCATCTCATTCTGACTACACATGGAGCAGCAGCCTGTGCTGCATACTGCTTCCTGCTCCTGCGAGATAAAGGAAAGGTGCAGGATTTAGAATCAGAGCTCGACCCTAGCACTGGACGATCCATCTATCATCTCATTCTGACTACACATGGAGCAGCAGCCTGTGCTGCATACTGCTTCCTGCTCCTGCGAGATGAAGGAAAGGTGCAGGATTTAGGATCAGAGCTCGACCCTAGCACTGGACGATCCATCTATCATCTCATTCTGACTACACATGGAGCAGCAGCCTGTGCTGCATACTGCTTCCTGCTCCTGCGAGATGAAGGAAAGGTGCAGGATTTAGGATCAGAGCTCGACCCTAGCACTGGACGATCCATCTATCATCTCATTCTGACTACACATGGAGCAGCAGCCTGTGCTGCATACTGCTTCCTGCTCCTGCGAGATGAAGGAAAGGTGCAGGATTTAGGATCAGAGCTCGACCCTAGCACTGGACGATCCATCTATCATCTCATTCTGACTACACATGGAGCAGCAGCCTGTGCTGCATACTGCTGCCTGCTCCTACGAGATGAAGGAAAGGTGCAGGATTTAGGATCAGAGCTCGACCCTAGCACTGGACGATCCATCTATCATCTCATTCTGACTACACATGGAGCAGCAGCCTGTGCTGCATACTGCTTCCTGCTCCTGCGAGATGAAGGAAAGGTGCAGGATTTAGGATCAGAGCTCGACCCTAGCACTGGACGATCCATCTATCATCTCATTCTGACTACACATGGAGCAGCAGCCTGTGCTGCATACTGCTTCCTGCTCCTGCGAGATGAACGAAAGGTGCAGGATTTAGGATCAGAGCTCGACCCTAGCACTGGACGATCCATCTATCATCTCATTCTGACTACACATGGAGCAGCAGCCTGTGCTGCATACTGCTTCCTGCTCCTGCGAGATGAAGGAAAGGTGCAGGATTTAGGATCAGAGCTCGACCCTAGCACTGGACGATCCATCTATCATCTCATTCTGACTACACATGGAGCAGCAGCCTGTGCTGCATACTGCTTCCTGCTCCTGCGAGATGAAGGAAAGGTGCAGGATTTAGGATCAGAGCTCGACCCTAGCACTGGACGATCCATCTATCATCTCATTCTGACTACACATGGAGCAGCAGCCTGTGCTGCATACTGCTTCCTGCTCCTGCGAGATGAAGGAAAGGGGCAGGATTTAGGATCAGAGCTCGACCCTAGCACTGGACGATCCATCTATCATCTCATTCTGACAACACATGGAGCAGCAGCCTGTGCTGCATACTGCTTCCTGCTCCTGCGAGATGAAGGAAAGGGGCAGGATTTAGGATCAGAGCTCGACCCTAGCACTGGACGATCCATCTATCATCTCATTCTGACTATACATGGAGCAGCAGCCTGTGCTGCATACTGCTTCCTGCTCCTGCGAGATAAAGGAAAGGTGCAGGATTTAGAATCAGAGCTCGACCCTAGCACTGGACGATCCATCTATCATCTCATTCTGACTACACATGGAGCAGCAGCCTGTGCTGCATACTGCTTCCTGCTCCTGCGAGATGAAGGAAAGGTGCAGGATTTAGGATCAGAGCTCGACCCTAGCACTGGACGATCCATCTATCATCTAATTCTGACTACACATGGAGCAGCAGCCTGTGCTGCATACTGCTTCCTGTTCCTGCGAGATGAAGGAAAGGTGCAGGATTTAGGATCAGAGCTCGACCCTAGCACTGGACGATCCATCTATCATCTCATTCTGACTACACATGGAGCAGCAGCCTGTGCTGCATACTGCTTCCTGGTCCTGCGAGATGAAGGAAAGGTACAGGATTTAGGATCAGAGCTCGACCCTAGCACTGGACGATCCATCTATCATCTCATTCTGACAACACATGGAGCAGCAGCCTGTGCTGCATACTGCTTCCTGCTCCTGCGAGATGAAGGAAAGGGGCAGGATTTAGGATCAGAGCTCGACCCTAGCACTGGACGATCCATCTATCATCTCATTCTGACAGCACATGGAGCAGCAGCCTGTGCTGCATACTGCTTCCTGCTCCTGCGAGATGAAGGAAAGGGGCAGGATTTAGGATCAGAGCTCGACCCTAGCACTGGACGATCCATCTATCATCTCATTCTGACTATACATGGAGCAGCAGCCTGTGCTGCATACTGCTTCCTGCTCCTGCGAGATAAAGGAAAGGTGTAGGATTTAGAATCAGAGCTCGACCCTAGCACTGGACGATCCATCTATCATCTCATTCTGACTACACATGGAGCAGCAGCCTGTGCTGCATACTGCTTCCTGCTCCTGCGAGATGAAGGAAAGGTGCAGGATTTAGGATCAGAGCTCGACCCTAGCACTGGACGATCCATCTATCATCTCATTCTGACTACACATGGAGCAGCAGCCTGTGCTGCATACTGCTTCCTGCTCCTGCGAGATGAAGGAAAGGTGCAGGATTTAGGATCAGAGCTCGACCCTAGCACTGGACGATCCATCTATCATCTCATTCTGACTACACATGGAGTAGCAGCCTGTGCTGCATACTGCTTCCTGCTTCTGCGAGATGAAGGAAAGGTGCAGGATTTAGGATCAGAGCTGGACCCTAGCACTGGACGATCCATCTATCATCTCATTCTGACTACACATGGAGCAGGAGCCTGTGCTGCATACTGCTTCCTGCTCCTGCGAGATGAAGGAAAGGGGCAGGATTTAGGATCAGAGCTCGACCCTAGCACTGGACGATCCATCTATCATCTCATTCTGACTACACATAGAGCAGCAGCCTGTGCTGCATACTGCTTCCTGCTCCTGCGAGATGAAGGAAAGGTGCAGGATTTAGGATCAGAGCTCGACCCTAGCACTGGACGATCCATCTATCATCTCATTCTGACTACACATGGAGCAGCAGCCTGTGCTGCATACTGCTTCCTGCTCCTGCGAGATGAAGGAAAGGTGCAGGATTTAGGATCAGAGCTCGACCCTAGCACTGGACGATCCATCTATCATCTCATTCGGACTACACATGGAGCAGCAGCCTGTGCTGCATACTGCTTCCTGCTCCTGCGAGATGAAGGAAAGGTGGAGGATTTAGGATCAGAGCTCGACCCTAGCACTGGACGATCCATCTATCATCTCATTCTGACTACACATGGAGCAGCAGCCTGTGCTGCATACTGCTGCCTGCTCCTGTGAGATGAAGGAAAGGGGCAGGATTTAGTATCAGAGCTCGACCCTAGCACTGGACGATCCATCTATCATCTCATTCTGACTACACATGGAGCAGCAGCCTGTGCTGCATACTGCTTCCTGCTCCTGGTGGATGAAGGAAAGGGGCAGGATTTAGGATCAGAGCTCGACCCTAGCACTGGACGATCCATCTATCATCTCATTCTGACTACACATGGAGCAGCAGCCTGTGCTGCATACTGCTTCCTGCTCCTGCGAGATGAAGGAAAGGTACAGGATTTAGGATCAGAGCTCGACCCTAGTACGGGACGATCCATCTATCATCTCATTCTGACTACACATGGAGCAGCAGCCTGTGCTGCATACTGCTTCCTGCTCCTGCGAGATGAAGGAAAGGTGCAGGATTTAGGATCAGAGCTCGACCCTAGCACTGGACGATCCATCTATCAACTCATTCTGACTACACATGGAGCAGCAGCCTGTGCTGCATACTGCTTCCTGCGAGATGAAGGAAAGGTGCAGGATTTAGGATCAGATCTCGACCCTAGCACTGGACGATCCATCTATCATCTCATTCTGACTACACATGGAGCAGCAGCCTGTGCTGCATACTGCTTCCTGCTCCTGTGAGATGAAGGAAAGGGGCAGGATTTAGGATCAGAGCTCGACCCTAGCACTGGACGATCCATATATCATCTCATTCTGACTACACATGGAGCAGCAGCCTGTGCTGCATACTGCTTCCTGCTCCTGCGAGATGAAGGAAAGGGGCAGGATTTAGGATCAGAGCTCGACCCTAGCACTGGACGATCCATCTATCATCTCATTCTGACTACACATGGAGCAGCAGCCTGTGCTGCATACTGCTTGCTGCTCCTGCGAGATGAAGGAAAGGTGCAGGATTTAGGATCAGAGCTCGACCCTAGCACTGGACGATCCATCTATCATCTCATTCTGACTACACATGGAGCAGCAGCCTGTGCTGCATACTGCTTCCTGCTCCTGCGAGATGAAGGAAAGGTGCAGGATTTAGGATCAGAGCTCGACCCTAGCACTGGACGATCCATCTATCATCTCATTCTGACTACACATGGAGCAGCAGCCTGTGCTGCATACTGCTTCCTGCTCCTGCGAGATGAAGGAAAGGTGCAGGATCTAGGATCAGAGCTCGACCCTAGCACTGGACGATCCATCTATCATCTCATTCTGACTACACATGGAGCAGCAGCCTGTGCTGCATACTGCTTCCTGCTCCTGCGAGATGAAGGATAGGTGCAGGATTTAGGATCAGAGCTCGACCCTAGCACTGGACGATCCATCTATCATCTCATTCTGACTACACATGGAGCAGCAGCCTGTGCTGCATACTGCTTCCTGCTCCTGCGAGATGAAGGAAAGGGGCAGGATTTAGGATCAGAGCTCGACCCTAGCACTGGACGATCCATCTATCATCTCATTCTGAATACACATGGAGCAGCAGCCTGTGCTGCATGCTGCTTCCTGCTCCTGCGAGATGAAGGAAAGGGGCAGGATTTAGGATCAGAGCTCGACCCTAGCACTGGACGATCCATCTATCATCTCATTCTGACTACACATGTAGCTGCAGCCTGTGCTGCATACTGCGTCCTGCGAGATGAAGGAAAGGGGCAGGATTTAGGGTCAGAGCTCGACCCTAGCACTGGACGATCCATCTATCATCTCATTCTGACTACACATGGAGCAGCAGCCTGTGCTGCATACTGCTTCCTGCTCCTGCGAGATGAAGGAAAGGGGCAGGATTTAGGATAAGAGCTCGACCTTAGCACTGGACGATCCATCTATCATCTCATTCTGACTACACGTGGAGCAGCAGCCTGTGCTGCATACTGCTTCCTGCTCCTGCGAGATGAAGGAAAGGTGCAGGATTTAGGATCAGAGCTCGACCCTAGCACTGGACGATCCATCTATCATCTCAATCTGACTACACGTGGAGCAGCAGCCTGTGCTGCATACTGCTTCCTGCTCCTGCGAGATGAAGGAAAGGTGCAGGATTCAGGATCAGAGCTCGACCCTAGCACTGGACGATCCATCTATCATCTCATTCTGACTACACGTGGAGCAGCAGCCTGTGCTGCATACTGCTTCCTGCTCCTGCGAGATGAAGGAAAGGTGCAGGATTTAGGATCAGAGCTCGACCCTAGCACTGGACGATCCATCTATCATCTCATTCTGATTACACATGGAGCAGCAGCCTGTGCTGCATACTGCTTCCTGCTCCTGCGAGATGAAGGAAAGGTGCAGGATTTAGGATCAGAGCTCGACCCTAGCACTGGACGATCCATCTATCATCTCATTCTGACTACACATGGAGCAGCAGCCTGTGCTGCATACTGCTTCCTGCTCCTGCGAGATGAAGGAAAGGTGCAGGATTTAGGATCAGAGCTCGACCCTAGCACTGGACGATCCATCTATCATCTCATTCTGACAACACATGGAGCAGCAGCCTGTGCTGCATACTGCTTCCTGCTCCTGCGAGATGAAGGAAAGGGGCAGGATTTAGGATCAGAGCTCGACCCTAGCACTGGACGATCCATCTATCATCTCATTCTGACTACACATGGAGCAGCAGCCTGTGCTGCATACTGCTTCCTGCTCCTGCGAGATGAAGGAAAGGTGCAGGATTTAGGATCAGAGCTCGACCCTAGCACTGGACGATCCATCTATCATCTCATTCTGACCACACATGGAGCAGCAGCCTGTGCTGCATACTGCTTCCTGCTCCTGCGAGATAAAGGAAAGGTGCAGGATTTAGAATCAGAGCTCGACCCTAGCACTGGACGATCCATCTATCATCTCATTCTGACTACACATGGAGCAGCAGCCTGTGCTGCATACTGCTTCCTGCTCCTGCGAGATAAAGGAAAGGTGCAGGATTTAGGATCAGAGCTCGACCCTAGCACTGGACGATCCATCTATCATCTCATTCTGACTACACATGGAGCAGCAGCCTGTGCTGCATACTGCTTCCTGCTCCTGCGAGATGAAGGAAAGGTGCAGGATTTAGGATCAGAGCTCGACCCTAGCACTGGACGATCCATCTATCATCTCATTCTGACTACACATGGAGCAGCAGCCTGTGCTGCATACTGCTGCCTGCTCCTGCGAGATGAAGGAAAGGTGCAGGATTTAGGATCAGAGCTCGACCCTAGCACTGGACGATCCATCTATCATCTCATTCTGACTACACATGGAGCAGCAGCCTGTGCTGCATACTGCTTCCTGCTCCTGCGAGATGAAGGAAAGGTGCAGGATTTAGGATCAGAGCTCGACCCTAGCACTGGACGATCCATCTATCATCTCATTCTGACTACACATGGAGCAGCAGCCTGTGCTGCATACTGCTTCCTGCTCCTGCGAGATGAAGGAAAGGTGCAGGATTTAGGATCTGAGCTCGACCCTAGCACTGGACGATCCATCTATCATCTCATTCTGACTACACATGGAGCAGCAGCCTGTGCTGCATACTGCTTCCTGCTCCTGCGAGATGAAGGAAAGGTGCAGGATTTAGGATCAGAGCTCGACCCTAGCACTGGACGATCCATCTATCATCTCATTCTGACTACACATGGAGCAGCAGCCTGTGCTGCATACTGCTTCCTGCTCCTGCGAGATGAAGGAAAGGTACAGGATTTAGGATCAGATCTCGACCCTAGCACTGGACGATCCATCTATCATCTCTTTCTGACTACACATGGAGCAGCAGCCTGTGCTGCATACTGCTTCCTGCTCCTGTGAGATGAAGGAAAGGGGCAGGATTTAGGATCAGAGCTCGACCCTAGCACTGGACGATCCATATATCATCTCATTCTGACTACACATGGAGCAGCAGCCTGTGCTGCATACTGCTTGCTGCTCCTGCGAGATGAAGGAAAGGTGCAGGATTTAGGATCAGAGCTCGACCCTAGCACTGGACGATCCATCTATCATCTCATTCTGACTACACATGGAGCAGCAGCCTGTGCTGCATACTGCTTCCTGCTCCTGCGAGATGAAGGAAAGGTGCAGGATTTAGGATCAGAGCTCGACCCTAGCACTGGACGATCCATCTATCATCTCATTCTGACTACACATGGAGCAGCAGCCTGTGCTGCATACTGCTTCCTGCTCCTGCGAGATGAAGGAAAGGTGCAGGATCTAGGATCAGAGCTCGACCCTAGCACTGGACGATCCATCTATCATCTCATTCTGACTACACATGGAGCAGCAGCCTGTGCTGCATACTGCTTCCTGCTCCTGCGAGATGAAGGAAAGGTGCAGGATTTAGGATCAGAGCTCGACCCTAGCACTGGACGATCCATCTATCATCTCATTCTGACTACACATGGAGCAGCAGCCTGTGCTGCATACTGCTTCCTGCTCCTGCGAGATGAAGGAAAGGTGGAGGATTTAGGATCAGAGCTCGACCCTAGCACTGGATGATCCATCTATCATCTAATTCTGACTACACATGGAGCAGCAGCCTGTGCTGCATACTGCTGCCTGCTCCTGCGAGATGAAGGAAAGGGGCAGGATTTAGTATCAGAGCTCGACCCTAGCACTGGACGATCCATCTATCATCTCATTCTGACTACACATGGAGCAGCAGCCTGTGCTGCATACTGCTTCCTGCTCCTGCGAGATGAAGGAAAGGGGCAGGATTTAGGATCAGAGCTCGACCCTAGCACTGGACGATCCATCTATCATCTCATTCTGACTACACATGGAGCAGCAGCCTGTGCTGCATACTGCTGCCTGCTCCTGCGAGATGAAGGAAAGGTACAGGATTTAGTATCAGAGCTCGACCCTAGTACGGGACGATCCATCTATCATCTCATTCTGACTACACATGGAGCAGTAGCCTGTGCTGCATACTGCTGCCTGCTCCTGCGAGATGAAGGAAAGGGGCAGGATTTAGGATCAGAGCTCGACCCTAGCACTGGACGATCCATCTATCATCTCATTCTGACTACACATGGAGCAGCAGCCTGTGCTGCATACTGCTTCCTGCTCCTGCGAGATGAAGGAAAGGTGCAGGATTTAGGATCAGAGCTCAACCCTAGCACTGGACGATCCATCTATCATCTCATTCTGACTACACATGGAGCAGCAGCCTGTGCTGTATACTGCTTCCTGCTCCTGCGAGATGAAGGAAAGGTGCAGGATTTAGGATCAGAGCTCGACCCTAGCACTGGACGATCCATATATCATCTCATTCTAACTACACATGGAGCAGCAGCCTGTGCTGCATACTGCTTCCTGCTCCTGCGAGATGAAGGAAAGGTACAGGATTTAGGATCAGAGCTATCTATCATCTCATTCTGACTACACATGGAGCAGCAGCCTGTGCTGCATACTGCTTCCTGCTCCTGCGAGATGAAGGAAAGGTGAAGGATTTAGGATCAGAGCTCGACCCTAGCAATGGACGATCCATCTATCATCTCATTCTGACAACACATGGAGCAGCAGCCTGTGCTGCATACTGCTTCCTGCTCCTGCGAGATGAAGGATAGGTACAGGATTTAGGATCAGAGCTCGACCCTAGCACTGGACGATCAATCTATCATCTCATTCTGACAAAACATGGAGCAGCAGCCTGTGCTGCATACTGCTTCCTGCTCCTGCGAGATGAAGGAAAGGTGCAGGATTTAGAATCAGAGCTCGACCCTAGCTCTGGACGATCCATCTATCATCTCATTCTGACAACACATGGAGCAGCAGCCTGTGCTGCATACTTCTTCCTGCTCCTGCGAGATGAAGGAAAGGTACAGGATTTAGGATCAGAGCTCGACCGTAGCACTGGACGATCCATCTATCGTCTCATTCTGACTACACATGGAGCAGCAGCCTGTGCTGCATACTGCTTCCTGCTCCTGCGAGATGAAGGAAAGGGGCAGGATTTAGGATCAGAGCTCGACCCTAGCACTGGACGATCCATCTATCATCTCATTCTGACTACACATGGAGCAGCAGCCTGTGCTGCATACTGCTTCCTGCTCCTGCGAGATGAAGGAAAGGGGCAGGATTTAGGATCAGAGCTCGACCCTAGCACTGGACGATCCATCTATCATCTCATTCTGACTACACATGGAGCAGCAGCCTGTGCTGCATACTGCTTCCTGCTCCTGCGAGATGAAGGAAAGGTGCAGGATTTAGGATCAGATCTCGACCCTAGCACTGGACGATCCATCTATCATCTCATTCTGACTACACATGGAGCAGCAGCCTGTGCTGCATACTGCTTCCTGCGAGATGAAGGAAAGGGGCAGGATTTAGGATCAGAGCTCGACCCTAGCACTGGACGATCCATATATCATCTCATTCTGACTACACATGGAGCAGCAGCCTGTGCTGCATACAGCTTCCTGCTCCTGTGAGATGAAGGAAAGGGGCAGGATTTAGGATCAGAGCTCGACCCTAGCACTGGACGATCCATCTATCATCTCATTCTGACTACACATGGAGCAGCAGCCTGTGCTGCATACTGCTTGCTGCTCCTGCGAGATGAAGGAAAGGTGCAGGATTTAGGATCAGAGCTCGACCCTAGCACTGGACGATCCATCTATCATCTCATTCTGACTACACATGGAGCAGCAGCCTGTGCTGCATACTGCTTCCTGCTCCTGCGAGATGAAAGAAAGGTGCAGGATCTAGGATCAGAGCTCGACCCTAGCACTGGACGATCCATCTATCATCTCATTCTGACTACACATGGAGCAGCAGCCTGTGCTGCATACTGCTTCCTGCTCCTGCGAGATGAAGGATAGGTGCAGGATTTAGGATCAGAGCTCGACCCTAGCACTGGACGATCCATCTATCATCTCATTCTGACTACACATGGAGCAGCAGCCTGTGCTGCATACTGCTTCCTGCTCCTGCGAGATGAAGGAAAGGGGCAGGATTTAGGATCAGAGCTCGACCCTAGCACTGGACGATCCATCTATCATCTCATTCTGAATACACATGGAGCAGCAGCCTGTGCTGCATACTGCTTCCTGCTCCTGCGAGATGAAGGAAAGGGGCAGGATTTAGGATCAGAGCTCGACCCTAGCACTGGACGATCCATCTATCATCTCATTCTGACTACACATGGAGCAGCAGCCTGTGCTGCATACTGCGTCCTGCGCCTGCGAGATGAAGGAAAGGGGCAGGATTTAGGGTCAGAGCTCGACCCTAGCACTGGACGATCCATCTATCATCTCATTCTGACTACACATGGAGCAGCAGCCTGTGCTGCATACTGCTTCCTGCTCCTGCGAGATGAAGGAAAGGGGCAGGATTTAGGATAAGAGCTCGACCCTAGCACTGGACGATCCATCTATCATCTCATTCTGACTACACATGGAGCAGCAGCCTGTGCTGCATACTGCTTCCTGCTCCTGCGAGATGAAGGAAAGGTGCAGGATTTAGGATCAGAGCTCGACCCTAGCACTGGACGATCCATCTATCATCTCATTATGACTACACATGGAGCAGCAGCCTGTGCTGCATACTGCTTCCTGCTCCTGCGAGATGAAGGAAAGGTACAGGATTTAGGATCAGAGCTCGACCCTAGCACTGGACGATCCATCTATCATCTCATTCTGACTACACATGGAGCAGCAGCCTGTGCTGCATACTGCTTCCTGCTCCTGCGAGATGAAGGAAAGGTGCAGGATTTAGGATCAGAGCTCGACCCTAGCACTGGATGATCCATCTATCATCTCATTCTGACTACACATGGAGCAGCAGCCTGTGCTGCATACTGCTTCCTGCTCCTGCGAGATGAAGGAAAGGTGCAGGATTTAGGATCAGAGCTCGACCCTAGCACTGGACGATCCATCTATCATCTCATTCTGACTACACATGGAGAAGGAGCCTGTGCTGCATACTGCTTCCTGCTCCTGCGAGATGAAGGAAAGGGGCAGGATTTAGGATCAGAGCTCGACCCTAGCACTGGACGATCCATCTATCATCTCATTCTGACTACACATAGAGCAGCAGCCTGTGCTGCATACTGCTTCCTGCTCCTGCGAGATGAAGGAAAGGTGCAGGATTTAGGATCAGAGCTCGACCCTAGCACTGGACGATCCATCTATCATCTCATTCTGACTACACATGGAGCAGCAGCCTGTGCTGCATACTGCTTCCTGCTCCTGCGAGATGAAGGAAAGGTGCAGGATTTAGGATCAGAGCTCGACCCTAGCACTGGACGATCCATCTATCATCTCATTCGGACTACACATGGAGCAGCAGCCTGTGCTGCATACTGCTTCCTGCTCCTGCGAGATGAAGGAAAGGTGGAGGATTTAGGATCAGAGCTCGACCCTAGCACTGGACGATCCATCTATCATCTCATTCTGACTACACATGGAGCAGCAGCCTGTGCTGCATACTGCTGCCTGCTCCTGTGAGATGAAGGAAAGGGGCAGGATTTAGTATCAGAGCTCGACCCTAGCACTGGACGATCCATCTATCATCTCATCCTGACTACACATGGAGCAGCAGCCTGTGCTGCATACTGCTTCCTGCTCCTGGTGGATGAAGGAAAGGGGCAGGATTTAGGATCAGAGCTCGACCCTAGCACTGGACGATCCATCTATCATCTCATTCTGACTACACATGGAGCAGCAGCCTGTGCTGCATACTGCTTCCTGCTCCTGCGAGATGAGGGAAAGGTACAGGATTTAGGATCAGAGCTCGACCCTAGTACGGGACGATCCATCTATCATCTCATTCTGACTACACATGGAGCAGCAGCCTGTGCTGCATACTGCTTCCTGCTCCTGCGAGATGAAGGAAAGGTGCAGGATTTAGGATCAGAGCTCGACCCTAGCACTGGACGATCCATCTATCAACTCATTCTGACTACACATGGAGCAGCAGCCTGTGCTGCATACTGCTTCCTGCGAGATGAAGGAAAGGTGCAGGATTTAGGATCAGATCTCGACCCTAGCACTGGACGATCCATCTATCATCTCATTCTGACTACACATGGAGCAGCAGCCTGTGCTGCATACTGCTTCCTGCTCCTGTGAGATGAAGGAAAGGGGCAGGATTTAGGATCAGAGCTCGACCCTAGCACTGGACGATCCATATATCATCTCATTCTGACTACACATGGAGCAGCAGCCTGTGCTGCATACTGCTTCCTGCTCCTGCGAGATGAAGGAAAGGGGCAGGATTTAGGATCAGAGCTCGACCCTAGCAGTGGACGATCCATCTATCATCTCATTCTGACTACACATGGAGCAGCAGCCTGTGCTGCATACTGCTTGCTGCTCCTGCGAGATGAAGGAAAGGTGCAGGATTTAGGATCAGAGCTCGACCCTAGCACTGGACGATCCATCTATCATCTCATTCTGACTACACATGGAGCAGCAGCCTGTGCTGCATACTGCTTCCTGCTCCTGCGAGATGAAGGAAAGGTGCAGGATTTAGGATCAGAGCTCGACCCTAGCACTGGACGATCCATCTATCATCTCATTCTGACTACACATGGAGCAGCAGCCTGTGCTGCATACTGCTTCCTGCTCCTGCGAGATGAAGGAAAGGTGCAGGATCTAGGATCAGAGCTCGACCCTAGCACTGGACGATCCATCTATCATCTCATTCTGACTACACATGGAGCAGCAGCCTGTGCTGCATACTGCTTCCTGCTCCTGCGAGATGAAGGATAGGTGCAGGATTTAGGATCAGAGCTCGACCCTAGCACTGGACGATCCATCTATCATCTCATTCTGACTACACATGGAGCAGCAGCCTGTGCTGCATACTGCTTCCTGCTCCTGCGAGATGAAGGAAAGGGGCAGGATTTAGGATCAGAGCTCGACCCTAGCACTGGACGATCCATCTATCATCTCATTCTGAATACACATGGAGCAGCAGCCTGTGCTGCATACTGCTTCCTGCTCCTGCGAGATGAAGGAAAGGGGCAGGATTTAGGATCAGAGCTCGACCCTAGCACTGGACGATCCATCTATCATCTCATTCTGACTACACATGTAGCTGCAGCCTGTGCTGCATACTGCGTCCTGCGAGATGAAGGAAAGGGGCAGGATTTAGGGTCAGAGCTCGACCCTAGCACTGGACGATCCATCTATCATCTCATTCTGACTACACATGGAGCAGCAGCCTGTGCTGCATACTGCTTCCTGCTCCTGCGAGATGAAGGAAAGGGGCAGGATTTAGGATAAGAGCTCGACCTTAGCACTGGACGATCCATCTATCATCTCATTCTGACTACACGTGGAGCAGCAGCCTGTGCTGCATACTGCTTCCTGCTCCTGCGAGATGAAGGAAAGGTGCAGGATTTAGGATCAGAGCTCGACCCTAGCACTGGACGATCCATCTATCATCTCATTCTGACTACACGTGGAGCAGCAGCCTGTGCTGCATACTGCTTCCTGCACCTGCGAGATGAAGGAAAGGTGCAGGATTTAGGATCAGAGCTCGACCCTAGCACTGGACGATCCATCTATCATCTCATTCTGACTACACATGGAGCAGCAGCCTGTGCTGCATACTGCTTCCTGCTCCTGCGAGATGAAGGAAAGGTGCAGGATTTAGGATCAGAGCTCGACCCTAGCACTGGACGATCCATCTATCATCTCATTCTGACAACACATGGAGCAGCAGCCTGTGCTGCATACTGCTTCCTGCTCCTGCGAGATGAAGGAAAGGGGCAGGATTTAGGATCAGAGCTCGACCCTAGCACTGGACGATCCATCTATCATCTCATTCTGACTACACATGGAGCAGCAGCCTGTGCTGCATACTGCTTCCTGCTCCTGCGAGATGAAGGAAAGGTGCAGGATTTAGGATCAGAGCTCGACCCTAGCACTGGACGATCCATCTATCATCTCATTCTGACTACACATGGAGCAGCAGCCTGTGCTGCATACTGCTTCCTGCTCCTGCGAGATAAAGGAAAGGTGCAGGATTTAGAATCAGAGCTCGACCCTAGCACTGGACGATCCATCTATCATCTCATTCTGACTACACATGGAGCAGCAGCCTGTGCTGCATACTGCTTCCTGCTCCTGCGAGATAAAGGAAAGGTGCAGGATTTAGGATCAGAGCTCGACCCTAGCACTGGACGATCCATCTATCATCTCATTCTGACTACACATGGAGCAGCAGCCTGTGCTGCATACTGCTTCCTGCTCCTGCGAGATGAAGGAAAGGTGCAGGATTTAGGATCAGAGCTCGACCCTAGCACTGGACGATCCATCTTTCATCTCATTCTGACTACACATGGAGCAGCAGCCTGTGCTGCATACTGCTGCCTGCTTCTGCGAGATGAAGGAAAGGTGCAGGATTTAGGATCAGAGCTCGACCCTAGCACTGGACGATCCATCTATCATCTCATTCTGACTACACATGGAGCAGCAGCCTGTGCTGCATACTGCTTCCTGCTCCTGCGAGATGAAGGAAAGGTGCAGGATTTAGGATCAGAGCTCGACCCTAGCACTGGACGATCCATCTATCATCTCATTCTGACTACACATGGAGCAGCAGCCTGTGCTGCATACTGCTTCCTGCTCCTGCGAGATGAAGGAAAGGTGCAGGATTTAGGATCAGAGCTCGACCCTAGCACTGGACGATCCATCTATCATCTCATTCTGACTACACATGGAGCAGCAGCCTGTGCTGCATACTGCTTCCTGCTCCTGCGAGATGAAGGAAAGGTGCAGGATTTAGGATCAGAGCTCGACCCTAGCACTGGACGATCCATCTATCATCTCATTCTGACTACACATGGAGCAGCAGCCTGTGCTGCATACTGCTTCCTGCTCCTGCGAGATGAAGGAAAGGTGCAGGATTTAGGATCAGAGCTCGACCCTAGCACTGGACGATCCATCTATCATCTAATTCTGACTACACATGGAGCAGCAGCCTGTGCTGCATACTGCTTCCTGCTCCTGCGAGATGAAGGAAAGGTGCAGGATTTAGGATCAGAGCTCGACCCTAGCACTGGACGATCCATCTATCATCTCATTCTGACTACACATGGAGCAGCAGCCTGTGCTGCATACTGCTTCCTGCTCCTGCGAGATGAAGGAAAGGTACAGGATTTAGGATCAGAGCTCGACCCTAGCACTGGACGATCCATCTATCATCTCATTCTGACAACACATGGAGCAGCAGCCTGTGCTGCATTCTGCTTCCTGCTCCTGCGAGATGAAGGAAAGGGGCAGGATTTAGGATCAGAGCTCGACCCTAGCACTGGACGATCAATCTATCATCTCATTCTGACAACACATGGAGCAGCAGCCTGTGCTGCATACTGCTTCCTGCTCCTGCGAGATGAAGGAAAGGGGCAGGATTTAGGATCAGAGCTCGACCCTAGCACTGGACGATCCATCTATCATCTCATTCTGACTATACATGGAGCAGCAGCCTGTGCTGCATACTGCTTCCTGCTCCTGCGAGATAAAGGAAAGGTGCAGGATTTAGAATCAGAGCTCGACCCTAGCACTGGACGATCCATCTATCATCTCATTCTGACTACACATGGAGCAGCAGCCTGTGCTGCATACTGCTTCCTGCTCCTGCGAGATGAAGGAAAGGTGCAGGATTTAGGATCAGAGCTCGACCCTAGCACTGGACGATCCATCTATCATCTCATTCTGACTACACATGGAGCTGCAGCCTCTGCTGCATACTGCTTCCTGCTCCTGCTAGATGAAGGAAAGGTGCAGGATTTAGGATCAGAGCTCGACCCTAGCACTGGACGATCCATCTATCATCTCATTCTGACTACACATGGAGCAGCAGCCTGTGCTGCATACTGCTTCCTGCTTCTGCGAGATGAAGGAAAGGTGCAGGATTTAGGATCAGAGCTGGACCCTAGCACTGGACGATCCATCTATCATCTCATTCTGACTACACATGGAGCAGCAGCCTGTGCTGCATACTGCCTCCTGCTCCTGCGAGATGAAGGAAAGGTACAGGATTTAGGATCAGAGCTCGACCCTAGCACTGGACGATCCATCTATCATCTCATTCTGACTACACATGGAGCAGCAGCCTGTGCTGCATACTGCTTCCTGCTCCTGCGAGATGAAGGAAAGGTGCAGGATTTAGGATCAGAGCTCGACCCTAGCACTGGACGATCCATCTATCATCTCATTCTGACTACACATGGAGCAGGAGCCTGTGCTGCATACTGCTTCCTGCTCCTGCGAGATGAAGGAAAGGTGCAGGATTTAGGATCAGAGCTCGACCCTAGCACTGGACGATCCATCTATCATCTCATTCTGACAACACATGGAGCAGCAGCCTGTGCTGCATACTGCTTCCTGCTCCTGCGAGATGAAGGAAAGGGGCAGGATTTAGGATCAGAGCTCGACCCTAGCACTGGACGATCCATCTATCATCTCATTCTGACTACACATGGAGCAGCAGCCTGTGCTGCATACTGCTTCCTGCTCCTGCGAGATGAAGGAAAGGTGCAGGATTTAGGATCAGCGATCGACCCTAGCACTGGACGATCCATCTATCATCTCATTCTGACTACACATGGAGCAGCAGCCTGTGCTGCATACTGCTTCCTGCTCCTGCGAGATAAAGGAAAGGTGCAGGATTTAGAATCAGAGCTCGACCCTAGCACTGGATGATCCATCTATCATCTCATTCTGACTACACATGGAGCAGCAGCCTGTGCTGCATACTGCTTCCTGCTCCTGCGAGATGAAGGAAAGGTACAGGATTTAGGATCAGAGCTCGACCCTAGCACTGGACGATCCATCTATCATCTCATTCTGACTACACATGGAGCAGCAGCCTGTGCTGCATACTGCTTCCTGCTCCTGCGAGATGAAGGAAAGGTGCAGGATTTAGGATCAGAGCTCGACCCTAGCACTGGACGATCCATCTATCATCTCATTCTGACTACACATGGAGCAGCAGCCTGTGCTGCATACTGCTTCCTGCTCCTGCGAGATGAAGGAAAGGGGCAGGATTTAGGATCAGAGCTCGACCCTAGCACTGGACGATCCATCTATCATCTCATTCTGACTACACATGTAGCTGCAGCCTGTGCTGCATACTGCGTCCTGCGAGATGAAGGAAAGGGGCAGGATTTAGGGTCAGAGCTCGACCCTAGCACTGGACGATCCATCTATCATCTCATTCTGACTACACATGGAGCAGCAGCCTGTGCTGCATACTGCTTCCTGCTCCTGCGAGATGAAGGAAAGGGGCAGGATTTAGGATAAGAGCTCGACCTTAGCACTGGACGATCCATCTATCATCTCATTCTGACTACACGTGGAGCAGCAGCCTGTGCTGCATACTGCTTCCTGCTCCTGCGAGATGAAGGAAAGGTGCAGGATTTAGGATCAGAGCTCGACCCTAGCACTGGACGATCCATCTATCATCTCATTCTGACTACACGTGGAGCAGCAGCCTGTGCTGCATACTGCTTCCTGCTCCTGCGAGATGAAGGAAAGGTGCAGGATTTAGGATCAGAGCTCGACCCTAGCACTGGACGATCCATCTATCATCTCATTCTGACTACACGTGGAGCAGCAGCCTGTGCTGCATACTGCTTCCTGCTCCTGCGAGATGAAGGAAAGGTGCAGGATTTAGGATCAGAGCTCGACCCTAGCACTGGACGATCCATCTATCATCTCATTCTGATTACACATGGAGCAGCAGCCTGTGCTGCATACTGCTTCCTGCTCCTGCGAGATGAAGGAAAGGTGCAGGATTTAGGATCAGAGCTCGACCCTAGCACTGGACGATCCATCTATCATCTCATTCTGACTACACATGGAGCAGCAGCCTGTGCTGCATACTGCTTCCTGCTCCTGCGAGATGAAATAAAGGTGCAGGATTTAGGATCAGAGCTCGACCCTAGCACTGGACGATCCATCTATCATCTCATTCTGACAACACATGGAGCAGCAGCCTGTGCTGCATACTGCTTCCTGCTCCTGCGAGATGAAGGAAAGGGGCAGGATTTAGGATCAGAGCTCGACCCTAGCACTGGACGATCCATCTATCATCTCATTCTGACTACACATGGAGCAGCAGCCTGTGCTGCATACTGCTTCCTGCTCCTGCGAGATGAAGGAAAGGTGCAGGATTTAGGATCAGAGCTCGACCCTAGCACTGGACGATCCATCTATCATCTCATTCTGACTACACATGGAGCAGCAGCCTGTGCTGCATACTGCTTCCTGCTCCTGCGAGATAAAGGAAAGGTGCAGGATTTAGAATCAGAGCTCGACCCTAGCACTGGACGATCCATCTATCATCTCATTCTGACTACACATGGAGCAGCAGCCTGTGCTGCATACTGCTTCCTGCTCCTGCGAGATAAAGGAAAGGTGCAGGATTTAGAATCAGAGCTCGACCCTAGCACTGGACGATCCATCTATCATCTCATTCTGACTACACATGGAGCAGCAGCCTGTGCTGCATACTGCTTCCTGCTCCTGCGAGATGAAGGAAAGGTGCAGGATTTGGGATCAGAGCTCGACCCTAGCACTGGACGATCCATCTATCATCTCATTCTGACTACACATGGAGCAGCAGCCTGTGCTGCATACTGCTGCCTGCTCCTGCGAGATGAAGGAAAGGTGCAGGATTTAGGATCAGAGCTCGACCCTAGCACTGGACGATCCATCTATCATCTCATTCTGACTACACATGGAGCAGCAGCCTGTGCTGCATACTGCTTCCTGCTCCTGCGAGATGAAGGAAAGGTGCAGGATTTAGGATCAGAGCTCGACCCTAGCACTGGACGATCCATCTATCATCTCATTCTGACTACACATGGAGCAGCAGCCTGTGCTGCATACTGCTTCCTGCTCCTGCGAGATGAAGGAAAGGTGCAGGATTTAGGATCAGAGCTCGACCCTAGCACTGGACGATCCATCTATCATCTCATTCTGACTACACATGGAGCAGCAGCCTGTGCTGCATACTGATTCCTGCTCCTGCGAGATGAAGGAAAGGTGCAGGATTTAGGATCAGAGCTCGACCCTAGCACTGGACGATCCATCTATCATCTCATTCTGACTAAACATGGAGCAGCAGCCTGTGCTGCATACTGCTTCCT
Source organism: Ambystoma mexicanum (assembly GCF_040938575.1). Classification (NCBI taxonomy): domain Eukaryota; kingdom Metazoa; phylum Chordata; class Amphibia; order Caudata; family Ambystomatidae; genus Ambystoma; species Ambystoma mexicanum. The sequence goes on from NC_090928.1 coordinate 1,305,193,759, forward strand.
GCTCCTGCGAGATGAAGGAAAGGTGCAGGATTTATGATCAGAGCTCGACCCTAGCACTGGACGATCCATCTATCATCTCATTCTGACTACACATGGAGCAGCAGCCTGTGCTGCATACTGCTTCCTGCTCCTGCGAGATGAAGGAAAGGTACAGGATTTAGGATCAGAGCTCGACCCTAGCACTGGACGATCCATCTATCATCTCATTCTGACTACACATGGAGCAGCAGCCTGTGCTGCATACTGCTTCCTGCTCCTGCGAGATGAAGGAAAGGTACAGGATTTAGGATCAGAGCTCGACCCTAGCACTGGACGATCCATCTATCATCTCATTCTGACTAAACATGGAGCAGCAGCCTGTGCTGCATACTGCTTCCTGCTCCTGCGAGATGAAGGAAAGGTGCAGGATTTAGGATCAGAGCTCGACCCTAGCACTGGACGATCCATCTATCATCTAATTCTGACTACACATGGAGCAGCAGCCTGTGCTGCATACTGCTTCCTGCTCCTGCGAGATGAAGGAAAGGGGCAGGATTTAGGATCAGAGCTCGACCCTAGCACTGGACGATCCATCTATCATCTCATTCTGACTACACATGGAGCAGCAGCCTGTGCTGCATACTGCTTCCTGCTCCTGCGAGATGAAGGAAAGGTACAGGATTTAGGATCAGAGCTCGACCCTAGCACTGCACGATCCATCTATCATCTCATTCTGACAACACATGGAGCAGCAGCCTGTGCTGCATACTGCTTCCTGCTCCTGCGAGATGAAGGAAAGGGGCAGGATTTAGGATCAGAGCTCGACCCTAGCACTGGACGATCCATCTATCATCTCATTCTGACAACACATGGAGCAGCAGCCTGTGCTGCATACTGCTTCCTGCTCCTGCGAGATGAAGTAAAGGTGCAGGATCTAGGATCAGAGCTCGACCCTAGCACTGGACGATCCATCTATCATCTCATTCTGACTACACATGGAGCAGCAGCCTGTGCTGCATACTGCTTCCTGCTCCTGCGAGATGAAGGATAGGTGCAGGATTTAGGATCAGAGCTCGACCCTAGCACTGGACGATCCATCTATCATCTCATTCTGACTACACATGGAGCAGCAGCCTGTGCTGCATACTGCTTCCTGCTCCTGCGAGATGAAGGAAAGGGGCAGGATTTAGGATCAGAGCTCGACCCTAGCACTGGACGATCCATCTATCATCTCATTCTGAATACACATGGAGCAGCAGCCTGTGCTGCATACTGCTTCCTGCTCCTGCGAGATGAAGGAAAGGGGCAGGATTTAGGATCAGAGCTCGACCCTAGCACTGGACGATCCATCTATCATCTCATTCTGAATACACATGGAGCAGCAGCCTGTGCTGCATACTGCTTCCTGCTCCTGCGAGATGAAGGAAAGGTGCAGGATTTAGGATCAGTGATCGACCCTAGCACTGGACGATCCATCTATCATCTCATTCTGACTACACATGGAGCAGCAGCCTGTGCTGCATACTGCTTCCTGCTCCTGCGAGATAAAGGAAAGGTGCAGGATTTAGAATCAGAGCTCGACCCTAGCACTGGACGATCCATCTATCATCTCATTCTGACTACACATGGAGCAGCAGCCTGTGCTGCATACTGCTTCCTGCTCCTGCGAGATGAAGGAAAGGTACAGGATTTAGGATCAGAGCTCGACCCTAGCACTGGACGATCCATCTATCATCTCATTCTGACTACACATGGAGCAGCAGCCTGTGCTGCATACTGCTTCCTGCTCCTGCGAGATGAAGGAAAGGTGCAGGATTTAGGATCAGAGCTCGACCCTAGCACTGGACGATCCATCTATCATCTCATTCTGACTACACATGGAGCAGCAGCCTGTGCTGCATACTGCTTCCTGCTCCTGCGAGATGAAGGAAAGGGGCAGGATTTAGGATCAGAGCTCGACCCTAGCACTGGACGATCCATCTATCATCTCATTCTGACTACACATGTAGCTGCAGCCTGTGCTGCATACTGCGTCCTGCGAGATGAAGGAAAGGGGCAGGATTTAGGATAAGAGCTCGACCTTAGCACTGGACGATCCATCTATCATCTCATTCTGACTACACGTGGAGCAGCAGCCTGTGCTGCATACTGCTTCCTGCTCCTGCGAGATGAAGGAAAGGTGCAGGATTTAGGATCAGAGCTCGACCCTAGCACTGGACGATCCATCTATCATCTCATTCTGACTACACGTGGAGCAGCAGCCTGTGCTGCATACTGCTTCCTGCTCTTGCGAGATGAAGGAAAGGTGCAGGATTTAGGATCAGAGCTCGACCCTAGCACTGGACGATCCATCTATCATCTCATTCTGACTACACGTGGAGCAGCAGCCTGTGCTGCATACTGCTTCCTGCTCCTGCGAGATGAAGGAAAGGTGCAGGATTTAGGATCAGAGCTCGACCCTAGCACTGGACGATCCATCTATCATCTCATTCTGATTACACATGGAGCAGCAGCCTGTGCTGCATACTGCTTCCTGCTCCTGCGAGATGAAGGAAAGGTGCAGGATTTAGGATCAGAGCTCGACCCTAGCACTGGACGATCCATCTATCATCTCATTCTGACTACACATGGAGCAGCAGCCTGTGCTGCATACTGCTTCCTGCTCCTGCGAGATGAAATAAAGGGGCAGGATTTAGGATCAGAGCTCGACCCTAGCACTGGACGATCCATCTATCATCTCATTCTGACAACACATGGAGCAGCAGCCTGTGCTGCATACTGCTTCCTGCTCCTGCGAGATGAAGGAAAGGGGCAGGATTTAGGATCAGAGCTCGACCCTAGCACTGGACGATCCATCTATCATCTCATTCTGACTACACATGGAGCAGCAGCCTGTGCTGCATACTGCTTCCTGCTCCTGCGAGATGAAGGAAAGGTGCAGGATTTAGGATCAGAGCTCGACCCTAGCACTGGACGATCCATCTATCATCTCATTCTGACTACACATGGAGCAGCAGCCTGTGCTGCATACTGCTTCCTGCTCCTGCGAGATAAAGGAAAGGTGCAGGATTTAGAATCAGAGCTCGACCCTAGCACTGGACGATCCATCTATCATCTCATTCTGACTACACATGGAGCAGCAGCCTGTGCTGCATACTGCTTCCTGCTCCTGCGAGATAAAGGAAAGGTGCAGGATTTAGAATCAGAGCTCGACCCTAGCACTGGACGATCCATCTATCATCTCATTCTGACTACACATGGAGCAGCAGCCTGTGCTGCATACTGCTTCCTGCTCCTGCGAGATGAAGGAAAGGTGCAGGATTTAGGATCAGAGCTCGACCCTAGCACTGGACGATCCATCTATCATCTCATTCTGACTACACATGGAGCAGCAGCCTGTGCTGCATACTGCTGCCTGCTCCTGCGAGATGAAGGAAAGGTGCAGGATTTAGGATCAGAGCTCGACCCTAGCACTGGACGATCCATCTATCATCTCATTCTGACTACACATGGAGCAGCAGCCTGTGCTGCATACTGCTGCCTGCTCCTGCGAGATGAAGGAAAGGTGCAGGATTTAGGATCAGAGCTCGACCCTAGCACTGGACGATCCATCTATCATCTCATTCTGACTACACATGGAGCAGCAGCCTGTGCTGCATACTGCTTCCTGCTCCTGCGAGATGAAGGAAAGGTGCAGGATTTAGGATCAGAGCTCGACCCTAGCACTGGACGATCCATCTATCATCTCATTCTGACTACACATGGAGCAGCAGCCTGTGCTGCATACTGCTTCCTGCTCCTGCGAGATGAAGGAAAGGTGCAGGATTTAGGATCAGAGCTCGACCCTAGCACTGGACGATCCATCTATCATCTCATTCTGACTACACATGGAGCAGCAGCCTGTGCTGCATACTGCTTCCTGCTCCTGCGAGATGAAGGAAAGGTGCAGGATTTAGGATCAGAGCTCGACCCTAGCACTGGACGATCCATCTATCATCTCATTCTGACTACACATGGAGCAGCAGCCTGTGCTGCATACTGCTTCCTGCTCCTGCGAGATGAAGGAAAGGTGCAGGATTTAGGATCAGAGCTCGACCCTAGCACTGGACGATCCATCTATCATCTCATTCTGACTACACATGGAGCAGCAGCCTGTGCTGCATACTGCTTCCTGCTCCTGCGAGATGAAGGAAAGGTGCAGGATTTAGGATCAGAGCTCGACCCTAGCACTGGACGATCCATCTATCATCTCATTCTGACTACACATGGAGCAGCAGCCTGTGCTGCATACTGCTTCCTGCTCCTGCGAGATGAAGGAAAGGGGCAGGATTTAGGATCAGAGCTCGACCCTAGCACTGGACGATCCATCTATCATCTCATTCTGACAACACATGGAGCAGCAGCCTGTGCTGCATACTGCTTCCTGCTCCTGCGAGATGAAGGAAAGGGGCAGGATTTAGGATCAGAGCTCGACCCTAGCACTGGACGATCCATCTATCATCTCATTCTGACAACACATGGAGCAGCAGCCTGTGCTGCATACTGCTTCCTGCTCCTGCGAGATGAAGGAAAGGGGCAGGATTTAGGATCAGAGCTCGACCCTAGCACTGGACGATCCATCTATCATCTCATTCTGACTATACATGGAGCAGCAGCCTGTGCTGCATACTGCTTCCTGCTCCTGCGAGATAAAGGAAAGGTGCAGGAATTAGAATCAGAGCTCGACCCTAGCACTGGACGATCCATCTATCATCTCATTCTGACTACACATGGAGCAGCAGCCTGTGCTGCATACTGCTTCCTGCTCCTGCGAGATGAAGGAAAGGTGCAGGATTTAGGATCAGAGCTCGACCCTAGCACTGGACGATCCATCTATCATCTCATTCTGACAACACATGGAGCAGCAGCCTGTGCTGCATACTGCTTCCTGCTCCTGCGAGATGAAGTAAAGGTGCAGGATCTAGGATCAGAGCTCGACCCTAGCACTGGACGATCCATCTATCATCTCATTCTGACTACACATGGAGCAGCAGCCTGTGCTGCATACTGCTTCCTGCTCCTGCGAGATGAAGGATAGGTGCAGGATTTAGGATCAGAGCTCGACCCTAGCACTGGACGATCCATCTATCATCTCATTCTGACTACACATGGAGCAGCAGCCTGTGCTGCATACTGCTTCCTGCTCCTGCGAGATGAAGGAAAGGGGCAGGATTTAGGATCAGAGCTCGACCCTAGCACTGGACGATCCATCTATCATCTCATTCTGAATACACATGGAGCAGCAGCCTGTGCTGCATACTGCTTCCTGCTCCTGCGAGATGAAGGAAAGGTGCAGGATTTAGGATCAGAGCCCGACCCTAGCACTGGACGATCCATCTATCATCTCATTCTGACTACACATGGAGCAGCAGCCTGTGCTGCATACTGCTTCCTGCTCCTGCGAGATGAAGGAAAGGTGCATGATTTAGGATCAGAGCTCGACCCTAGCACTGGACGATCCATCTATCATCTCATTCTGACAACACATGGAGCAGCAGCCTGTGCTGCATACTGCTTCCTGCTCCTGCGAGATGAAGGAAAGGGGCAGGATTTAGGATCAGAGCTCGACCCTAGCACTGGACGATCCATCTATCATCTCATTCTGACTACACATGGAGCAGCAGCCTGTGCTGCATACTGCTTCCTGCTCCTGCGAGATGAAGGAAAGGTGCAGGATTTAGGATCAGAGCTCGACCCTAGCACTGGACGATCCATCTATCATCTCATTCTGACTACACATGGAGCAGCAGCCTGTGCTGCATACTGCTTCCTGCTCCTGCGAGATAAAGGAAAGGTGCAGGATTTAGAATCAGAGCTCGACCCTAGCACTGGACGATCCATCTATCATCTCATTCTGACTACACATGGAGCAGCAGCCTGTGCTGCATACTGCTTCCTGCTCCTGCGAGATGAAGGAAAGGTGCAGGATTTAGGATCAGAGCTCGACCCTAGCACTGGACGATCCATCTATTATCTCATTCTGACTACACATGGAGCAGCAGCCTGTGCTGCATACTGCTTCCTGCTCCTGCGAGATGAAGGAAAGGTGCAGGATTTAGGATCAGAGCTCGACCCTAGCACTGGACGATCCATCTATCATCTCATTCTGACTACACATGGAGCAGCAGCCTGTGCTGCATACTGCTTCCTGCTCCTGCGAGATGAAGGAAAGGTGCAGGATTTAGGATCAGAGCTCGACCCTAGCACTGGACGATCCATCTATCATCTCATTCTGACTACACATGGAGCAGCAGCCTGTGCTGCATACTGCTGCCTGCTCCTACGAGATGAAGGAAAGGTGCAGGATTTAGGATCAGAGCTCGACCCTAGCACTGGACGATCCATCTATCATCTCATTCTGACTACACATGGAGCAGCAGCCTGTGCTGCATACTGCTTCCTGCTCCTGCGAGATGAAGGAAAGGTGCAGGATTTAGGATCAGAGCTCGACCCTAGCACTGGACGATCCATCTATCATCTCATTCTGACTACACATGGAGCAGCAGCCTGTGCTGCATACTGCTTCCTGCTCCTGCGAGATGAACGAAAGGTGCAGGATTTAGGATCAGAGCTCGACCCTAGCACTGGACGATCCATCTATCATCTCATTCTGACTACACATGGAGCAGCAGCCTGTGCTGCATACTGCTTCCTGCTCCTGCGAGATGAAGGAAAGGTGCAGGATTTAGGATCAGAGCTCGACCCTAGCACTGGACGATCCATCTATCATCTCATTCTGACTACACATGGAGCAGCAGCCTGTGCTGCATACTGCTTCCTGCTCCTGCGAGATGAAGGAAAGGTGCAGGATTTAGGATCAGAGCTCGACCCTAGCACTGGACGATCCATCTATCATCTCATTCTGACTACACATGGAGCAGCAGCCTGTGCTGCATACTGCTTCCTGCTCCTGCGAGATGAAGGAAAGGGGCAGGATTTAGGATCAGAGCTCGACCCTAGCACTGGACGATCCATCTATCATCTCATTCTGACAACACATGGAGCAGCAGCCTGTGCTGCATACTGCTTCCTGCTCCTGCGAGATGAAGGAAAGGGGCAGGATTTAGGATCAGAGCTCGACCCTAGCACTGGACGATCCATCTATCATCTCATTCTGACTATACATGGAGCAGCAGCCTGTGCTGCATACTGCTTCCTGCTCCTGCGAGATAAAGGAAAGGTGCAGGATTTAGAATCAGAGCTCGACCCTAGCACTGGACGATCCATCTATCATCTCATTCTGACTACACATGGAGCAGCAGCCTGTGCTGCATACTGCTTCCTGCTCCTGCGAGATGAAGGAAAGGTGCAGGATTTAGGATCAGAGCTCGACCCTAGCACTGGACGATCCATCTATCATCTAATTCTGACTACACATGGAGCAGCAGCCTGTGCTGCATACTGCTTCCTGTTCCTGCGAGATGAAGGAAAGGTGCAGGATTTAGGATCAGAGCTCGACCCTAGCACTGGACGATCCATCTATCATCTCATTCTGACTACACATGGAGCAGCAGCCTGTGCTGCATACTGCTTCCTGGTCCTGCGAGATGAAGGAAAGGTACAGGATTTAGGATCAGAGCTCGACCCTAGCACTGGACGATCCATCTATCATCTCATTCTGACAACACATGGAGCAGCAGCCTGTGCTGCATACTGCTTCCTGCTCCTGCGAGATGAAGGAAAGGGGCAGGATTTAGGATCAGAGCTCGACCCTAGCACTGGACGATCCATCTATCATCTCATTCTGACAGCACATGGAGCAGCAGCCTGTGCTGCATACTGCTTCCTGCTCCTGCGAGATGAAGGAAAGGGGCAGGATTTAGGATCAGAGCTCGACCCTAGCACTGGACGATCCATCTATCATCTCATTCTGACTATACATGGAGCAGCAGCCTGTGCTGCATACTGCTTCCTGCTCCTGCGAGATAAAGGAAAGGTGTAGGATTTAGAATCAGAGCTCGACCCTAGCACTGGACGATCCATCTATCATCTCATTCTGACTACACATGGAGCAGCAGCCTGTGCTGCATACTGCTTCCTGCTCCTGCGAGATGAAGGAAAGGTGCAGGATTTAGGATCAGAGCTCGACCCTAGCACTGGACGATCCATCTATCATCTCATTCTGACTACACATGGAGCAGCAGCCTGTGCTGCATACTGCTTCCTGCTCCTGCGAGATGAAGGAAAGGTGCAGGATTTAGGATCAGAGCTCGACCCTAGCACTGGACGATCCATCTATCATCTCATTCTGACTACACATGGAGTAGCAGCCTGTGCTGCATACTGCTTCCTGCTTCTGCGAGATGAAGGAAAGGTGCAGGATTTAGGATCAGAGCTGGACCCTAGCACTGGACGATCCATCTATCATCTCATTCTGACTACACATGGAGCAGCAGCCTGTGCTGCATACTGCCTCCTGCTCCTGCGAGATGAAGGAAAGGTAAAGGATTTAGGATCAGAGCTCGACCCTAGCACTGGACGATCCATCTATCATCTCATTCTGACTACACATGGAGCAGCAGCCTGTGCTGCATACTGCTTCCTGCTCCTGCGAGATGAAGGAAAGGTGCAGGATTTAGGATCAGAGCTCGACCCTAGCACTGGACGATCCATCTATCATCTCATTCTGACTACACATGGAGCAGGAGCCTGTGCTGCATACTGCTTCCTGCTCCTGCGAGATGAAGGAAAGGTGCAGGATTTAGGATCAGAGCTCGACCCTAGCACTGGACGATCCATCTATCATCTCATTCTGACAACACATGGAGCAGCAGCCTGTGCTGCATACTGCTTCCTGCTCCTGCGAGATGAAGGAAAGGGGCAGGATTTAGGATCAGAGCTCGACCCTAGCACTGGACGATCCATCTATCATCTCATTCTGACTACACATGGAGCAGCAGCCTGTGCTGCATACTGCTTCCTGCTCCTGCGAGATGAAGGAAAGGTGCAGGATTTAGGATCAGCGATCGACCCTAGCACTGGACGATCCATCTATCATCTCATTCTGACTACACATGGAGCAGCAGCCTGTGCTGCATACTGCTTCCTGCTCCTGCGAGATAAAGGAAAGGTGCAGGATTTAGAATCAGAGCTCGACCCTAGCACTGGACGATCCATCTATCATCTCATTCTGACTACACATGGAGCAGCAGCCTGTGCTGCATACTGCTTCCTGCTCCTGCGAGATGAAGGAAAGGTACAGGATTTAGGATCAGAGCTCGACCCTAGCACTGGACGATCCATCTATCATCTCATTCTGACTACACATGGATCAGCAGCCTGTGCTGCATACTGCTTCCTGCTCCTGCGAGATGAAGGAAAGGTGCAGGATTTAGGATCAGAGCTCGACCCTAGCACTGGACGATCCATCTATCATCTCATTCTGACAACACATGGAGCAGCAGCCTGTGCTGCATACTGCTTCCTGCTCCTGCGAGATGAAGGAAAGGGGCAGGATTTAGGATCAGAGCTCGACCCTAGCACTGGACGATCCATCTATCATCTCATTCTGACTACACATGGAGCAGCAGCCTGTGCTGCATACTGCTTCCTGCTCCTGCGAGATGAAGGAAAGGTGCAGGATTTAGAATCGGAGCTCGACCCTAGCACTGGACGATCCATCTATCATCTCATTCTGACTACACATGGAGCAGCAGCCTGTGCTGCATACTGCTTCCTGCTCCTGCGAGATGAAGGAAAGGTGCAGGATTTAGAATCGGAGCTCGACCCTAGCACTGGACGATCCATCTATCATCTCATTCTGACTACACATGGAGCAGCAGTCTGTGCTGCATACTGCTTCCTGCTCCTGCGAGATGAAGGAAAGGTGCAGGATTTAGGATCAGAGCTCGACCCTAGCACTGGACGATCCATCTATCATCTCATTCTGACTACACATGGAGCAGCAGCCTGTGCTGCCTACTGCTGCCTGCTCCTGCGAGATGAAGGAAAGGTGCAGGATTTAGGATCAGAGCTCGACCCTAGCACTGGACGATCCATCTATCATCTCATTCTGACTACACATGGAGCAGCAGCCTGTGCTGCATACTGCTTCCTGCTCCTGCGAGATGAAGGAAAGGTGCAGGATTTAGGATCAGAGCTCGACCCTAGCACTGGACGATCCATCTATCATCTCATTCTGACTACACATGGAGCAGCAGCCTGTGCTGCATACTGCCTCCTGCTCCTGCGAGATGAAGGAAAGGTGCAGGATTTAGGATCAGAGCTCGACCCTAGCACTGGACGATCCATCTATCATCTCATTCTGACTACACATGGAGCAGCAGCCTGTGCTGCATACTGCTTCCTGCTCCTGCGAGATGAAGGAAAGGTGCAGGATTTAGGATCAGAGCTCGACCCTAGCACTGGACGATCCATCTATCATCTCATTCTGACTACACATGGAGCAGGAGCCTGTGCTGCATACTGCTTCCTGCTCCTGCGAGATGAAGGAAAGGTGAAGGATTTAGGATCAGAGCTCGACCCTAGCAATGGACGATCCATCTATCATCTCATTCTGACAACACATGGAGCAGCAGCCTGTGCTGCATACTGCTTCCTGCTCCTGCGAGATGAAGGATAGGTACAGGATTTAGGATCAGAGCTCGACCCTAGCACTGGACGATCAATCTATCATCTCATTCTGACAACACATGGAGCAGCAGCCTGTGCTGCATACTGCTTCCTGCTCCTGCGAGATGAAGGAAAGGTGCAGGATTTAGAATCAGAGCTCGACCCTAGCTCTGGACGATCCATCTATCCTCTCATTCTGACAACACATGGAGCAGCAGCCTGTGCTGCATACTTCTTCCTGCTCCTGCGAGATGAAGGAAAGGTACAGGATTTAGGATCAGAGCTCGACCCTAGCACTGGACGATCCATCTATCATCTCATTCTGAATACACATGGAGAAGCAGCCTGTGCTGCATACTGCTTCCTGCTCCTGCGAGATGAAGGAAAGGGGCAGGATTTAGGATCAGAGCTCGACCCTAGCACTGGACGATCCATCTATCATCTCATTCTGACTACACATGGAGCAGCAGCCTGTGCTGCATACTGCTTCCTGCTCCTGCGAGATGAAGGAAAGGGGCAGGATTTAGGATCAGAGCTCGACCCTAGCACTGGACGATCCATATATCATCTCATTCTGACTACACATGGAGCAGCAGCCTGTGCTGCATACTGCTTCCTGCTCCTGCGAGATGAAGGAAAGGGGCAGGATTTAGGATCAGAGCTCGACCCTAGCACTGGACGATCCATCTATCATCTCATTCTGACTACACATGGAGCAGCAGCCTGTGCTGCCTACTGCTGCCTGCTCCTGCGAGATGAAGGAAAGGTGCAGGATTTAGGATCAGAGCTCGACCCTAGCACTGGACGATCCATCTATCATCTCATTCTGACTACACATGGAGCAGCAGCCTGTGCTGCATACTGCTTCCTGCTCCTGCGAGATGAAGGAAAGGTGCAGGATTTAGGATCAGAGCTCGACCCTAGCACTGGACGATCCATCTATCATCTCATTCTGACTACACATGGAGCAGCAGCCTGTGCTGCATACTGCTTCCTGCTCCTGCGAGATGAAGGAAAGGTGCAGGATTTAGGATCAGAGCTGGACCCTAGCACTGGACTATCCATCTATCATCTCATTCTGACTACACATGGAGCAGCAGCCTGTGCTGCATACTGCCTCCTGCTCCTGCGAGATGAAGGAAAGGTACAGGATTTAGGATCAGAGCTGGACCCTAGCACTGGACGATCCATCTATCATCTCATTCTGACTACACATGGAGCAGCAGCCTGTGCTGCATACTGCTTCCTGCTCCTGCGAGATGAAGGAAAGTTGCAGGATTTAGGATCAGAGCTCGACCCTAGCACTGGACGATCCATCTATCATCTCATTCTGACTACACATGGAGCAGGAGCCTGTGCTGCATACTGCTTCCTGCTCCTGCGAGATGAAAGAAAGGGGCAGGATTTAGGATCAGAGCTCGACCCTAGCACTGGACGATCCATCTATCATCTCATTCTGACTACACATGGAGCAGCAGCCTGTGCTGCATACTGCTTCCTGCTCCTGCGAGATGAAGGAAAGGTGAAGGATTTAGGATCAGAGCTCGACCCTAGCAATGGACGATCCATCTATCATCTCATTCTGACAACACATGGAGCAGCAGCCTGTGCTGCATACTGCTTCCTGCTCCTGCGAGATGAAGGATAGGTACAGGATTTAGGATCAGAGCTCGACCCTAGCACTGGACGATCAATCTATCATCTCATTCTGACAACACATGGAGCAGCAGCCTGTGCTGCATACTGCTTCCTGCTCCTGCGAGATGAAGGAAAGGTGCAGGATTTAGAATCAGAGCTCGACCCTAGCTCTGGACGATCTATCTATCATCTCATTCTGACAACACATGGAGCAGCAGCCTGTGCTGCATACTTCTTCCTGCTCCTGCGAGATGAAGGAAAGGTACAGGATTTAGGATCAGAGCTCGACCCTAGCACTGGACGATCCATCTATCATCTCATTCTGACTACACATGGAGCAGCAGCCTGTGCTGCATACTGCTTCCTGCTCCTGCGAGATGAAGGAAAGGGGCAGGATTTAGAATCAGAGCTCGACCCTAGCACTGGACGATCCATCTATCATCTCATTCTGACAATACATGGAGCAGCAGCCTGTGCTGCATACTTCTTCCTGCTCCTGCGAGATGAAGGAAAGGTACAGGATTTAGGATCAGAGCTCGACCCTAGCACTGGACGATCCATCTATCATCTCATTCTGAATACACATGGAGCAGCAGCCTGTGCTGCATACTGCTTCCTGCTCCTGCGAGATGAAGGAAAGGGGCAGGATTTAGGATCAGAGCTCGACCCTAGCACTGGACGATCCATCTATCATCTCATTCTGACTACACATGGAGCAGCAGCCTGTGCTGCATACTGCTTCCTGCTCCTGCGAGATGAAGGAAAGGGGCAGGATTTAGGATCAGAGCTCGACCCTAGCACTGGACGATCCATCTATCATCTCATTCTGACTACACATGGAGCAGCAGCCTGTGCTGCATACTGCTTCCTGCTCCTGCGAGATGAAGGAAAGGGGCAGGATTTAGAATCAGAGCTCGACCCTAGCACTGGACGATCCATCTATCATCTCATTCTGACTACACATGGAGCAGCAGCCTGTGCTGCATACTGCTTCCTGCTCCTGCGAGATGAAGGAAAGGGGCAGGATTTAGGATCAGAGCTCGACCCTAGCACTGGACGATCCATCTATCATCTCATTCTGACTACACATGGAGCAGCAGCCTGTGCTGCATACTGCTTCCTGCTCCTGCGAGATGAAGGAAAGGGGCAGGATTTAGAATCAGAGCTCGACCCTAGCACTGGACGATCCATCTATCATCTCATTCTGACTACACATGGAGCAGCAGCCTGTGCTGCATACTGCTTCCTGCTCCTGCGAGATGAAGGAAAGGGGCAGGATTTAGGATCAGATCTCGACCCTAGCACTGGACGATCCATCTATCATCTCATTCTGACTACACATGGAGCAGCAGCCTGTGCTGCATACTGCTTCCTGCTCCTGCGAGATGAAGGAAAGGGGCAGGATTTAGGATCAGAGCTCGACCCTAGCACTGGACGATCCATCTATCATCTCATTCTGACTACACATGGAGCAGCAGCCTGTGCTGCATACTGCTTCCTGCTCCTGCGAGATGAAGGAAAGGGGCAGGATTTAGGATCAGAGCTCGACCCTAGCACTGGACGATCCATCTATCATCTCATTCTGACTACACATGGAGCAGCAGCCTGTGCTGCATACTGCTTCCTGCTCCTGCGAGATGAAGGAAAGGGGCAGGATTTAGGATCAGAGCTCGACCCTAGCACTGGACGATCCATCTATCATCTCATTCTGACTACACATGGAGCAGCAGCCTGTGCTGCCTACTGCTGCCTGCTCCTGCGAGATGAAGGAAAGGTGCAGGATTTAGGATCAGAGCTCGACCCTAGCACTGGACGATCCATCTATCATCTCATTCTGACTACACATGGAGCAGCAGCCTGTGCTGCATACTGCTTCCTGCTCCTGCGAGATGAAGGAAAGGTGCAGAATTTAGGATCAGAGCTCGACCCTAGCACTGGACGATCCATCTATCATCTCATTCTGACTACACATGGAGCAGCAGCCTGTGCTGCATACTGCTTCCTGCTCCTGCGAGATGAAGGAAAGGTGCAGGATTTAGGATCAGAGCTGGACCCTAGCACTGGACTATCCATCTATCATCTCATTCTGACTACACATGGAGCAGCAGCCTGTGCTGCATACTGCCTCCTGCTCCTGCGAGATGAAGGAAAGGTACAGGATTTAGGATCAGAGCTCGACCCTAGCACTGGACGATCCATCTATCATCTCATTCTGACTACACATGGAGCAGCAGCCTGTGCTGCATACTGCTTCCTGCTCCTGCGAGATGAAGGAAAGTTGCAGGATTTAGGATCAGAGCTCGACCCTAGCACTGGACGATCCATCTATCATCTCATTCTGACTACACATGGAGCAGGAGCCTGTGCTGCATACTGCTTCCTGCTCCTGCGAGATGAAAGAAAGGGGCAGGATTTAGGATCAGAGCTCGACCCTAGCACTGGACGATCCATCTATCATCTCATTCTGACTACACATGGAGCAGCAGCCTGTGCTGCATACTGCTTCCTGCTCCTGCGAGATGAAGGAAAGGTGAAGGATTTAGGATCAGAGCTCGACCCTAGCAATGGACGATCCATCTATCATCTCATTCTGACAACACATGGAGCAGCAGCCTGTGCTGCATACTGCTTCCTGCTCCTGCGAGATGAAGGATAGGTACAGGATTTAGGATCAGAGCTCGACCCTAGCACTGGACGATCAATCGGTCATCTCATTCTGACAACACATGGAGCAGCAGCCTGTGCTGCATACTGCTTCCTGCTCCTGCGAGATGAAGGAAAGGTGCAGGATTTAGAATCAGAGCTCGACCCTAGCTCTGGACGATCTATCTATCATCTCATTCTGGCAACACATGGAGCAGCAGCCTGTGCTGCATACTTCTTCCTGCTCCTGCGAGATGAAGGAAAGGTACAGGATTTAGGATCAGAGCTCGACCCTAGCACTGGACGATCCATCTATCATCTCATTCTGACTACACATGGAGCAGCAGCCTGTGCTGCATACTGCTTCCTGCTCCTGCGAGATGAAGGAAAGGGGCAGGATTTAGGATCAGATCTCGACCCTAGCACTGGACGATCCATCTATCATCTCATTCTGACTACACATGGAGCAGCAGCCTGTGCTGCATACTGCTTCCTGCTCCTGCGAGATGAAGGAAAGGGGCAGGATTTAGGATCAGAGCTCGACCCTAGCACTGGACGATCCATCTATCATCTCATTCTGACTACACATGGAGCAGCAGCCTGTGCTGCATACTGCTTCCTGCTCCTGCGAGATGAAGGAAAGGGGCAGGATTTAGGATCAGAGCTCGACCCTAGCACTGGACGATCCATATATCATCTCATTCTGACTACACATGGAGCAGCAGCCTGTGCTGCATACTGCTTCCTGCTCCTGCGAGATGAAGGAAAGGTGCAGGATTTAGGATCAGAGCTCGACCCTAGCACTGGACGATCCATCTATCATCTCATTCTGACTACACATGGAGCCGCAGCCTGTGCTGCATACTGCTTCCTGCTCCTGCGAGATGAAGGAAAGGTGCAGGATCTACGATCAGAGCTCGACCCTAGCACTGGACGATCCATCTATCATCTCATTCTGACTACACATGGAGCAGCAGCCTGTGCTGCATACTGCTTCCTGCTCCTGCGAGATGAAGGAAAGGTGCAGGATCTAGGATCAGAGCTGGACCCTAGCACTGGACGATCCATCTATCATCTCATTCTGACTACACATGGAGCAGCAGCCTGTGCTGCATACTGCTTCCTGCTCCTGCGAGATGAAGGATAGGTGCAGGATTTAGGATCAGAGCTCGACCCTAGCACTGGACGATCCATCTATCATCTCATTCTGACTACACATGGAGCAGCAGCCTGTGCTGCATACTGCTTCCTGCTCCTGCGAGATGAAGGAAAGGGCCAGGATTTAGGATCAGAGCTCGACCCTAGCACTGGACGATCCATCTATCATCTCATTCTGAATACACATGGAGCAGCAGCCTGTGCTGCATACTGCTTCCTGCTCCTGCGAGATGAAGGAAAGGGGCAGGATTTAGGATCAGAGCTCGACCCTAGCACTGGACGATCCATCTATCATCTCATTCTGACTACACATGGAGCAGCAGCCTGTGCTGCATACTGCGTCCTGCGCCTGCGAGTTGAAGGAAAGGGGCAGGATTTAGGGTCAGAGCTCGACCCTAGCACTGGACGATCCATCTATCATCTCATTCTGACTACACATGGAGCAGCAGCCTGTGCTGCATACTGCTTCCTGCTCCTGCGAGATGAAGGAAAGGGGCAGGATTTAGGATAAGAGCTCGACCTTAGCACTGGACGATCCATCTATCATCTCATTCTGACTACACATGGAGCAGCAGCCTGTGCTGCATACTGCTTCCTGCTCCTGCGAGATGAAGGAAAGGTGCAGGATTTAGGATCAGAGCTCGACCCTAGCACTGGACGATCCATCTATCATCTCATTCTGACTACACATGGAGCAGCAGCCTGTGCTGCATACTGCTTCCTGCTCCTGCGAGATGAAGGAAAGGTGCAGGATTTAGGATCAGAGCTCGACCCTAGCACTGGACGATCCATCTATCATCTCATTCTGACTACACATGGAGCAGCAGCCTGTGCTGCATACTGCTTCCTGCTCCTGCGAGATGAAGGAAAGGTGCAGGATTTAGGATCAGAGCTCGACCCTAGCACTGGACGATCCATCTATCATCTCATTCTGACTACACATGGAGCAGCAGCCTGTGCTGCATACTGCTTCCTGCTCCTGCGAGATGAAGGAAAGGGGCAGGATTTAGGATCAGAGCTCGACACTAGCACTGGACGATCCATCTATCATCTCATTCTGACTACACATGGAGCAGGAGCCTGTGCTGCATACTGCTTCCTGCTCCTGCGAGATGAAGGAAAGGGGCAGGATTTAGGATCAGAGCTCGACCCTAGCACTGGACGATCCATCTATCATCTCATTCTGACTACACATGGAGCAGCAGCCTGTGCTGCATACTGCTTCCTGCTCCTGCGAGATGAAGGAAAGGTGCAGGATTTAGGATCAGAGCTCGACCCTAGCACTGGACGATCCATCTATCATCTCATTCTGACTACACATGGAGCAGCAGCCTGTGCTGCATACTGCTTCCTGCTCCTGCGAGATGAAGGAAAGGTGGAGGATTTAGGATCAGAGCTCGACCCTAGCACTGGACGATCCATCTATCATCGAATTCTGACTACACATGGAGCAGCAGCCTGTGCTGCATACTGCTGCCTGCTCCTGCGAGATGAAGGAAAGGGGCAGGATTTAGTATCAGAGCTCGACCCTAGCACTGGACGATCCATCTATCATCTCATTCTGACTACACATGGAGCAGCAGCCTGTGCTGCATACTGCTTCCTGCTCCTGGTGGATGAAGGAAAGGGGCAGGATTTAGGATCAGAGCTCGACCCTAGCACTGGACGATCCATCTATCATCTCATTCTGACTACACATGGAGCAGCAGCCTGTGCTGCATACTGCTTCCTGCTCCTGCGAGATGAAGGAAAGGTACAGGATTTAGGATCAGAGCTCGACCCTAGCACGGGACGATCCATCTATCATCTCATTCTGACTACACATGGAGCAGCAGCCTGTGCTGCATACTGCTGCCTGCTCCTGCGAGATGAAGGAAAGGGGCAGGATTTAGGATCAGAGCTCGACCCTAGCACTGGACGATCCATCTATCATCTCATTCTGACTACACATGGAGCAGCAGCCTGTGCTGCATACTGCTTCCTGCTCCTGCGAGATGAAGGAAAGGTGCAGGATTTAGGATCAGAGCTCGACCCTAGCACTGGACGATCCATCTATCATCTCATTCTGACTACACATGGAGCAGCAGCCTGTGCTGCATACTGCTTCCTGCTCCTGCGAGATGAAGGAAAGGTGCAGGATTTAGGATCAGAGCTCGACCCTAGCACTGGACGATCCATCTATCATCTCATTCTGACTACACATGGAGCAGCAGCCTGTGCTGCATACTGCTTCCTGCTCCTGCGAGATGAAGGAAAGGGGCAGGATTTAGGATCAGAGCTCGACCCTAGCACTGGACGATCCATCTATCATCTCATTCTGACTACACATGGAGCAGCAGCCTGTGCTGCATACTGCTTCCTGCTCCTGCGAGATGAAGGAAAGGTGCAGGATTTAGGATCAGAGCTCGACCCTAGCACTGGACGATCCATCCATCATCTCATTCTGACTACACATGGAGCAGCAGCCTGTGCTGCATACTGCTTCCTGCTCCTGCGAGATGAAGGAAAGGTGCAGGATTTAGGATCAGAGCTCGACCCTAGCACTGGACGATCCATCTATCATCTCATTCTGACTACACATGGAGCAGCAGCCTGTGCTGCATACTGCTTCCTGCTCCTGCGAGATGAAGGAAAGGTGGAGGATTTAGGATCAGAGCTCGACCCTAGCACTGGACGATCCATCTATCATCTAATTCTGACTACACATGGAGCAGCAGCCTGTGCTGCATACTGCTGCCTGCTCCTGCGAGATGAAGGAAAGGGGCAGGATTTAGTATTAGAGCTCGACCCTAGCACTGGACGATCCATCTATCATCTCATTCTGACTACACATGGAGCAGCAGCCTGTGCTGCATACTGCTTCCTGCTCCTGGTGGATGAAGGAAAGGGGCAGGATTTAGGATCAGAGCTCGACCCTAGCACTGGACGATCCATCTATCATCTCATTCTGACTACACATGGAGCAGCAGCCTGTGCTGCATACTGCTTCCTGCTCCTGCGAGATGAAGGAAAGGTACAGGATTTAGGATCAGAGCTCGACCCTAGCACGGGACGATCCATCTATCATCTCATTCTGACTACACATGGAGCAGCAGCCTGTGCTGCATACTGCTGCCTGCTCCTGCGAGATGAAGGAAAGGGGCAGGATTTAGGATCAGAGCTCGACCCTAGCACTGGACGATCCATCTATCATCTCATTCTGACTACACATGGAGCAGCAGCCCGTGCTGCATACTGCTTCCTGCTCCTGCGAGATGAAGGAAAGGTGCAGGATTTAGGATCAGAGCTCGACCCTAGCACTGGACGATCCATCTATCATCTCATTCTGACTACACATGGAGCAGCAGTCTGTGCTGCATACTGCTTCCTGCTCCTGCGAGATGAAGGAAAGGTGCAGGATTTAGTATCAGAGCTCGACCCTGGCACTGGACGATCCATATATCATCTCATTCTAACTACACATGGAGCAGCAGCCTGTGCTGCATACTGCTTCCTGCTCCTGCGAGATGAAGGAAAGGGGCAGGATTTAGGCTCAGAGCTCGACCCTAGCACTGGACGATCCATCTATCATCTCATTCTGACAACACATGGAGCAGCAGCCTGTGCTGCATACTGCTGCCTGCTCCTGCGAGATGAAGGAAAGGTACAGGATTTAGGATCAGAGCTCGACCCTAGCACTGGACGATCAATCTATCATCTCATTCTGACTACACATGGAGCAGCAGCCTGTGCTGCATACTGCTTCCTGCTCCTGCGAGATGAAGGAAAGGTGCAGGATTTAGGATCAGAGCTCGACCCTAGCACTGGACGATCCATCTATCATCTCATTCTGACTACACATGGAGCAGCAGCCTGTGCTGCATACTGCTTCCTGCTCCTGCGAGATGAAGGAAAGGTGAAGGATTTAGGATCAGAGCTCGACCCTAGCAATGGACGATCCATCTATCATCTCATTCTGACAACACATGGAGCAGCAGCCTGTGCTGCATACTGCTTCCTGCTCCTGCGAGATGAAGGATAGGTACAGGATTTAGGATCAGAGCTCGACCCTAGCACTGGACGATCAATCTATCATCTCATTCTGACAACACATGGAGCAGCAGCCTGTGCTGCATACTGCTTCCTGCTCCTGCGAGATGAAGGAAAGGTGCAGGATTTAGAATCAGAGCTCGACCCTAGCTCTGGACGATCCATCTATCATCTCATTCTGACAACACATGGAGCAGCAGCCTGTGCTGCATACTTCTTCCTGCTCCTGCGAGATGAAGGAAAGGTACAGGATTTAGGATCAGAGCTCGACCCTAGCACTGGACGATCCATCTATCATCTCATTCTGAATACACATGGAGCAGCAGCCTGTGCTGCATACTGCTTCCTGCTCCTGCGAGATGAAGGAAAGGGGCAGGATTTAGGATCAGAGCTCGACCCTAGCACTGGACGATCCATCTATCATCTCATTCTGACTACACATGGAGCAGCAGCCTGTGCTGCATACTGCGTCCTGCGCCTGCGAGATGAAGGAAAGGGGCAGGATTTAGGGTCAGAGCTCGACCCTAGCACTGGACGATCCATCTATCATCTCATTCTGACTACACATGGAGCAGCAGCCTGTGCTGCATACTGCTTCCTGCTCCTGCGAGATGAAGGAAAGGTCCAGAATTTAGGATCAGATCTCGACCCTAGCACTGGACGATCCATCTATCATCTCATTCTGACTACACATGGAGCAGCAGCCTGTGCTGCATACTGCTTCCTGCTCCTGCGAGATGAAGGAAAGGGGCAGGATTTAGGATCAGAGCTCGACCCTAGCACTGGACGATCCATATATCATCTCATTCTGACTACACATGGAGCAGCAGCCTGTGCTGCATACTGCTTCCTGCTCCTGCGAGATGAAGGATAGGTGCAGGATTTAGGATCAGAGCTCGACCCTAGCACTGGACGATCCATCTATCATCTCATTCTGACTACACATGGAGCAGCAGCCTGTGCTGCATACTGCTTCCTGCTCCTGCGAGATGAAGGAAAGGTGCAGGATTTAGGATCAGAGCTCGACCCTAGCACTGGACGATCCATCTATCATCTCATTCTGACTACACATGGAGCAGCAGCCTGTGCTGCATACTGCTTCCTGCTCCTGCGAGATGAAGGAAAGGTGCAGGATCTAGGATCAGAGCTCGACCCTAGCAATGGACGATCCATCTATCATCTCATTCTGACTACACATGGAGCAGCAGCCTGTGCTGCATACTGCTTCCTGCTCCTGCGAGATGAAGGAAAGGGGCAGGATTTAGGATCAGAGCTCGACCCTAGCACTGGACGATCCATATATCATCTCATTCTGACTACACATGGAGCAGCAGCCTGTGCTGCATACTGCTTCCTGTTCCTGCGAGATGAAGGAAAGGGGCAGGATTTAGGATCAGAGCTCGACCCTAGCACTGGACGATCCATCTATCATCTCATTCTGACTACACATGGAGCAGCAGCCTGTGCTGCATACTGCTTCCTGCTCCTGCGAGATGAAGGAAAGGTGCAGGATTTAGGATCAGAGCTCGACCCTAGCACTGGACGATCCATCTATCATCTCATTCTGACTACACATGGAGCAGCAGCCTGTGCTGCATACTGCTTCCTGCTCCTGCGAGATGAAGGAAAGGGGCAGGATTTAGGATCAGAGCTCGACCCTAGCACTGGACGATCCATCTATCATCTCATTCTGACTACACATGGAGCAGCAGCCTGTGCTGCATACTGCTTCCTGCTCCTGCGAGATGAAGGAAAGGGGCAGGATTTAGAATCAGAGCTCGACCCTAGCACTGGACGATCCATCTATCATCTCATTCTGACTACACATGGAGCAGCAGCCTGTGCTGCATACTGCTTCCTGCTCCTGCGAGATGAAGGAAAGGGGCAGGATTTAGGATCAGATCTCGACCCTAGCACTGGACGATCCATCTATCATCTCATTCTGACTACACATGGAGCAGCAGCCTGTGCTGCATACTGCTTCCTGCTCCTGCGAGATGAAGGAAAGGGGCAGGATTTAGGATCAGAGCTCGACCCTAGCACTGGACGATCCATCTATCATCTCATTCTGACTACACATGGAGCAGCAGCCTGTGCTGCATACTGCTTCCTGCTCCTGCGAGATGAAGGAAAGGGGCAGGATTTAGGATCAGAGCTCGACCCTAGCACTGGACGATCCATATATCATCTCATTCTGACTACACATGGAGCAGCAGCCTGTGCTGCATACTGCTTCCTGCTCCTGCGAGATGAAGGAAAGGGGCAGGATTTAGGATCAGAGCTCGACCCTAGCACTGGACGATCCATCTATCATCTCATTCTGACTACACATGGAGCAGCAGCCTGTGCTGCATACTGCTTCCTGCTCCTGCGAGATGAAGGAAAGGGGCAGGATTTAGGATCAGAGCTCGACCCTAGCACTGGACGATCCATATATCATCTCATTCTGACTACACATGGAGCAGCAGCCTGTGCTGCATACTGCTTCCTGCTCCTGCGAGATGAAGGAAAGGGGCAGGATTTAGGATCAGAGCTCGACCCTAGCACTGGACGATCCATCTATCATCTCATTCTGACTACACATGGAGCAGCAGCCTGTGCTGCATACTGCTTCCTGCTCCTGCGAGATGAAGGAAAGGTGCAGGATTTAGGATCAGAGCTCGACCCTAGCACTGGACGATCTATCTATCATCTCATTCTGACTACACATGGAGCCGCAGCCTGTGCTGCATACTGCTTCCTGCTCCTGCGAGATGAAGGAAAGGTGCAGGATCTACGATCAGAGCTCGACCCTAGCACTGGACGATCCATCTATCATCTCATTCTGACTACACATGGAGCAGCAGCCTGTGCTGCATACTGCTTCCTGCTCCTGCGAGATGAAGGAAAGGTGCAGGATCTAGGATCAGAGCTGGACCCTAGCACTGGACGATCCATCTATCATCTCATTCTGACTACACATGGAGCAGCAGCCTGTGCTGCATACTGCTTCCTGCTCCTGCGAGATGAATGAAAGGTGCAGGATCTAGGATCAGAGCTGGACCCTAGCACTGGACGATCCATCTATCATCTCATTCTGACTACACATGGAGCAGCAGCCTGTGCTGCATACTGCTTCCTGCTCCTGCGAGATGAAGGATAGGTGCAGGATTTAGGATCAGAGCTCGACCCTAGCACTGGACGATCCATCTATCATCTCATTCTGACTACACATGGAGCAGCAGCCTGTGCTGCATACTGCTTCCTGCTCCTGCGAGATGAAGGAAAGGGCCAGGATTTAGGATCAGAGCTCGACCCTAGCACTGGACGATCCATCTATCATCTCATTCTGAATACACATGGAGCAGCAGCCTGTGCTGCATACTGCTTCCTGCTCCTGCGAGATGAAGGAAAGGGGCAGGATTTAGGATCAGAGCTCGACCCTAGCACTGGACGATCCATCTATCATCTCATTCTGACTACACATGGAGCAGCAGCCTGTGCTGCATACTGCGTCCTGCGCCTGCGAGTTGAAGGAAAGGGGCAGGATTTAGGGTCAGAGCTCGACCCTAGCACTGGACGATCCATCTATCATCTCATTCTGACTACACATGGAGCAGCAGCCTGTGCTGCATACTGCTTCCTGCTCCTGCGAGATGAAGGAAAGGGGCAGGATTTAGGATCAGAGCTCGACCTTAGCACTGGACGATCCATCTATCATCTCATTCTGACTACACATGGAGCAGCAGCCTGTGCTGCATACTGCTTCCTGCTCCTGCGAGATGAAGGAAAGGTGCAGGATTTAGGATCAGAGCTCGACCCTAGCACTGGACGATCCATCTATCATCTCATTCTGACTACACATGGAGCAGCAGCCTGTGCTGCATACTGCTTCCTGCTCCTGCGAGATGAAGGAAAGGTGCAGGATTTAGGATCAGAGCTCGACCCTAGCACTGGACGATCCATCTATCATCTCATTCTGACTACACATGGAGCAGCAGCCTGTGCTGCATACTGCTTCCTGCTCCTGCGAGATGAAGGAAAGGTGCAGGATTTAGGATCAGAGCTCGACCCTAGCACTGGACGATCCATCTATCATCTCATTCTGACTACACATGGAGCAGCAGCCTGTGCTGCATACTGCTTCCTGCTCCTGCGAGATGAAGGAAAGGGGCAGGATTTAGGATCAGAGCTCGACCCTAGCACTGGACGATCCATCTATCATCTCATTCTGACTACACATGGAGCAGGAGCCTGTGCTGCATACTGCTTCCTGCTCCTGCGAGATGAAGGAAAGGGGCAGGATTTAGGATCAGAGCTCGACCCTAGCACTGGACGATCCATCTATCATCTCATTCTGACTACACATGGAGCAGCAGCCTGTGCTGCATACTGCTTCCTGCTCCTGCGAGATGAAGGAAAGGTGGAGGATTTAGGATCAGAGCTCGACCCTAGCACTGGACGATCCATCTATCATCTAATTCTGACTACACATGGAGCAGCAGCCTGTGCTGCATACTGCTGCCTGCTCCTGCGAGATGAAGGAAAGGGGCAGGATTTAGTATCAGAGCTCGACCCTAGCACTGGACGATCCATCTATCATCTCATTCTGACTACACATGGAGCAGCAGCCTGTGCTGCATACTGCTTCCTGCTCCTGGTGGATGAAGGAAAGGGGCAGGATTTAGGATCAGAGCTCGACCCTAGCACTGGACGATCCATATATCATCTCATTCTGACTACACATGGAGCAGCAGCCTGTGCTGCATACTGCTTCCTGCTCCTGCGAGATGAAGGAAAGGGGCAGGATTTAGGATCAGAGCTCGACCCTAGCACTGGACGATCCATCTATCATCTCATTCTGACTACACATGGAGCAGCAGCCTGTGCTGCATACTGCTTCCTGCTCCTGCGAGATGAAGGAAAGGTGCAGGATCTAGGATCAGAGCTGGACCCTAGCACTGGACGATCCATCTATCATCTCATTCTGACTACACATGGAGCAGCAGCCTGTGCTGCATACTGCTTCCTGCTCCTGCGAGATGAAGGATAGGTGCAGGATTTAGGATCAGAGCTCGACCCTAGCACTGGACGATCCATCTATCATCTCATTCTGACTACACATGGAGCAGCAGCCTGTGCTGCATACTGCTTCCTGCTCCTGCGAGATGAAGGAAAGGGCCAGGATTTAGGATCAGAGCTCGACCCTAGCACTGGACGATCCATCTATCATCTCATTCTGAATACACATGGAGCAGCAGCCTGTGCTGCATACTGCTTCCTGCTCCTGCGAGATGAAGGAAAGGGGCAGGATTTAGGATCAGAGCTCGACCCTAGCACTGGACGATCCATCTATCATCTCATTCTGACTACACATGGAGCAGCAGCCTGTGCTGCATACTGCGTCCTGCGCCTGCGAGTTGAAGGAAAGGGGCAGGATTTAGGGTCAGAGCTCGACCCTAGCACTGGACGATCCATCTATCATCTCATTCTGACTACACATGGAGCAGCAGCCTGTGCTGCATACTGCTTCCTGCTCCTGCGAGATGAAGGAAAGGGGCAGGATTTAGGATAAGAGCTCGACCTTAGCACTGGACGATCCATCTATCATCTCATTCTGACTACACATGGAGCAGCAGCCTGTGCTGCATACTGCTTCCTGCTCCTGCGAGATGAAGGAAAGGTGCAGGATTTAGGATCAGAGCTCGACCCTAGCACTGGACGATCCATCTATCATCTCATTCTGACTACACATGGAGCAGCAGCCTGTGCTGCATACTGCTTCCTGCTCCTGCGAGATGAAGGAAAGGTGCAGGATTTAGGATCAGAGCTCGACCCTAGCACTGGACGATCCATCTATCATCTCATTCTGACTACACATGGAGCAGCAGCCTGTGCTGCATACTGCTTCCTGCTCCTGCGAGATGAAGGAAAGGTGCAGGATTTAGGATCAGAGCTCGACCCTAGCACTGGACGATCCATCTATCATCTCATTCTGACTACACATGGAGCAGCAGCCTGTGCTGCATACTGCTTCCTGCTCCTGCGAGATGAAGGAAAGGGGCAGGATTTAGGATCAGAGCTCGACCCTAGCACTGGACGATCCATCTATCATCTCATTCTGACTACACATGGAGCAGGAGCCTGTGCTGCATACTGCTTCCTGCTCCTGCGAGATGAAGGAAAGGGGCAGGATTTAGGATCAGAGCTCGACCCTAGCACTGGACGATCCATCTATCATCTCATTCTGACTACACATGGAGCAGCAGCCTGTGCTGCATACTGCTTCCTGCTCCTGCGAGATGAAGGAAAGGTGGAGGATTTAGGATCAGAGCTCGACCCTAGCACTGGACGATCCATCTATCATCTAATTCTGACTACACATGGAGCAGCAGCCTGTGCTGCATACTGCTGCCTGCTCCTGCGAGATGAAGGAAAGGGGCAGGATTTAGTATCAGAGCTCGACCCTAGCACTGGACGATCCATCTATCATCTCATTCTGACTACACATGGAGCAGCAGCCTGTGCTGCATACTGCTTCCTGCTCCTGGTGGATGAAGGAAAGGGGCAGGATTTAGGATCAGAGCTCGACCCTAGCACTGGACGATCCATCTATCATCTCATTCTGACTACACATGGAGCAGCAGCCTGTGCTGCATACTGCTTCCTGCTCCTGCGAGATGTAGGAAAGGTACAGGATTTAGGATCAGAGCTCGACCCTAGCACGGGACGATCCATCTATCATCTCATTCTGACTACACATGGAGCAGCAGCCTGTGCTGCATACTGCTGCCTGCTCCTGCGAGATGAAGGAAAGGGGCAGGATTTAGGATCAGAGCTCGACCCTAGCACTGGACGATCCATCTATCATCTCATTCTGACTACACATGGA
Source organism: Ambystoma mexicanum (assembly GCF_040938575.1). NCBI lineage: Eukaryota > Metazoa > Chordata > Amphibia > Caudata > Ambystomatidae > Ambystoma > Ambystoma mexicanum. The sequence continues at coordinate 1,305,220,688 of NC_090928.1, forward strand.
GCAGCAGCCTGTGCTGCATACTGCTTCCTGCTCCTGCGAGATGAAGGAAAGGTGCAGGATTTAGGATCAGAGCTCGACCCTAGCACTGGACGATCCATCTATCATCTCATTCTGACTACACATGGAGCAGCAGCCTGTGCTGCATACTGCTTCCTGCTCCTGCGAGATGAAGGAAAGGTGCAGGATTTAGGATCAGAGCTCGACCCTAGCACTGGACGATCCATCTATCATCTCATTCTGACTACACATGGAGCAGCAGCCTGTGCTGCATACTGCTTCCTGCTCCTGCGAGATGAAGGAAAGGTGCAGGATTTAGGATCAGAGCTCGACCCTAGCACTGGACGATCCATCTATCATCTCATTCTGACTACACATGGAGCAGCAGCCTGTGCTGCATACTGCTTCCTGCTCCTGCGAGATGAAGGAAAGGTGCAGGATTTAGGATCAGAGCTCGACCCTAGCACTGGACGATCCATCTATCATCTCATTCTGACTACACATGGAGCAGCAGCCTGTGCTGCATACTGCTTCCTGCTCCTGCGAGATGAAGGAAAGGGGCAGGATTTAGGATCAGAGCTCGACCCTAGCACTGGACGATCCATCTATCATCTCATTCTGACTACACATGGAGCAGGAGCCTGTGCTGCATACTGCTTCCTGCTCCTGCGAGATGAAGGAAAGGGCAGGATTTAGGATCAGAGCTCGACCCTAGCACTGGACGATCCATCTATCATCTCATTCTGACTACACATGGAGCAGCAGCCTGTGCTGCATACTGCTTCCTGCTCCTGCGAGATGAAGGAAAGGTGCAGGATTTAGGATCAGAGCTCGACCCTAGCACTGGACGATCCATCCATCATCTCATTCTGACTACACATGGAGCAGCAGCCTGTGCTGCATACTGCTTCCTGCTCCTGCGAGATGAAGGAAAGGTGCAGGATTTAGGATCAGAGCTCGACCCTAGCACTGGACGATCCATCTATCATCTCATTCTGACTACACATGGAGCAGCAGCCTGTGCTGCATACTGCTTCCTGCTCCTGCGAGATGAAGGAAAGGTGCAGGATTTAGGATCAGAGCTCGACCCTAGCACTGGACGATCCATCTATCATCTCATTCTGACTACACATGGAGCAGCAGCCTGTGCTGCAGACTGCTTCCTGCTCCTGCGAGATGAAGGAAAGGTGGAGGATTTAGGATCAGAGCTCGACCCTAGCACTGGACGATCCATCTATCATCTAATTCTGACTACACATGGAGCAGCAGCCTGTGCTGCATACTGCTGCCTGCTCCTGCGAGATGAAGGAAAGGGGCAGGATTTAGTATTAGAGCTCGACCCTAGCACTGGACGATCCATCTATCATCTCATTCTGACTACACATGGAGCAGCAGCCTGTGCTGCATACTGCTTCCTGCTCCTGGCGGATGAAGGAAAGGGGCAGGATTTAGGATCAGAGCTCGACCCTAGCACTGGACGATCCATCTATCATCTCATTCTGACTACACATGGAGCAGCAGCCTGTGCTGCATACTGCTTCCTGCTCCTGCGAGATGAAGGAAAGGTACAGGATTTAGGATCAGAGCTCGACCCTAGCACGGGACGATCCATCTATCATCTCATTCTGACTACACATGGAGCAGCAGCCTGTGCTGCATACTGCTGCCTGCTCCTGCGAGATGAAGGAAAGGGGCAGGATTTAGGATCAGAGCTCGACCCTAGCACTGGACGATCCATCTATCATCTCATTCTGACTACACATGGAGCAGCAGCCTGTGCTGCATACTGCTTCCTGCTCCTGCGAGATGAAGGAAAGGTGCAGGATTTAGGATCAGAGCTCGACCCTAGCACTGGACGATCCATCTATCATCTCATTCTGACTACACATGGAGCAGCAGTCTGTGCTGCATACTGCTTCCTGCTCCTGCGAGATGAAGGAAAGGTGCAGGATTTAGGATCAGAGCTCGACCCTGGCACTGGACGATCCATATATCATCTCATTCTAACTACACATGGAGCAGCAGCCTGTGCTGCATACTGCTTCCTGCTCCTGCGAGATGAAGGAAAGGGGCAGGATTTAGGCTCAGAGCTCGACCCTAGCACTGGACGATCCATCTATCATCTCATTCTGACAACACATGGAGCAGCAGCCTGTGCTGCATACTGCTGCCTGCTCCTGCGAGATGAAGGAAAGGTACAGGATTTAGGATCAGAGCTCGACCCTAGCACTGGACGATCAATCTATCATCTCATTCTGACTACACATGGAGCAGCAGCCTGTGCTGCATACTGCTTCCTGCTCCTGCGAGATGAAGGAAAGGTGCAGGATTTAGGATCAGAGCTCGACCCTAGCACTGGACGATCCATCTATCATCTCATTCTGACTACACATGGAGCAGCAGCCTGTGCTGCATACTGCTTCCTGCTCCTGCGAGATGAAGGAAAGGTGAAGGATTTAGGATCAGAGCTCGACCCTAGCAATGGACGATCCATCTATCATCTCATTCTGACAACACATGGAGCAGCAGCCTGTGCTGCATACTGCTTCCTGCTCCTGCGAGATGAAGGATAGGTACAGGATTTAGGATCAGAGCTCGACCCTAGCACTGGACGATCAATCTATCATCTCATTCTGACAACACATGGAGCAGCAGCCTGTGCTGCATACTGCTTCCTGCTCCTGCGAGATGAAGGAAAGGTGCAGGATTTAGAATCAGAGCTCGACCCTAGCTCTGGACGATCCATCTATCATCTCATTCGGACAACACATGGAGCAGCAGCCTGTGCTGCATACTTCTTCCTGCTCCTGCGAGATGAAGGAAAGGTACAGGATTTAGGATCAGAGCTCGACCCTAGCACTGGACGATCCATCTATCATCTCATTCTGAATACACATGGAGCAGCAGCCTGTGCTGCATACTGCTTCCTGCTCCTGCGAGATGAAGGAAAGGGGCAGGATTTAGGATCAGAGCTCGACCCTAGCACTGGACGATCCATCTATCATCTCATTCTGACTACACATGGAGCAGCAGCCTGTGCTGCATACTTCTTCCTGCTCCTGCGAGATGAAGGAAAGGTACAGGATTTAGGATCAGAGCTCGACCCTAGCACTGGACGATCCATCTATCATCTCATTCTGAATACACATGGAGCAGCAGCCTGTGCTGCATACTGCTTCCTGCTCCTGCGAGATGAAGGAAAGGGGCAGGATTTAGGATCAGAGCTCGACCCTAGCACTGGACGATCCATCTATCATCTCATTCTGACTACACATGGAGCAGCAGCCTGTGCTGCATACTGCGTCCTGCGCCTGCGAGATGAAGGAAAGGGGCAGGATTTAGGGTCAGAGCTCGACCCTAGCACTGGACGATCCATCTATCATCTCCTTCTGACTACACATGGAGCAGCAGCCTGTGCTGCATACTGCTTCCTGCTCCTGCGAGATGAAGGAAAGGTCCAGGATTTAGGATCAGATCTCGACCCTAGCACTGGACGATCCATCTATCATCTCATTCTGACTACACATGGAGCAGCAGCCTGTGCTGCATACTGCTTCCTGCTCCTGCGAGATGAAGGAAAGGGGCAGGATTTAGGATCAGAGCTCGACCCTAGCACTGGACGATCCATATATCATCTCATTCTGACTACACATGGAGCAGCAGCCTGTGCTGCATACTGCTTCCTGCTCCTGCGAGATGAAGGATAGGTGCAGGATTTAGGATCAGAGCTCGACCCTAGCACTGGACGATCCATCTATCATCTCATTCTGACTACACATGGAGCAGCAGCCTGTGCTGCATACTGCTTCCTGCTCCTGCGAGATGAAGGAAAGGTGCAGGATTTAGGATCAGAGCTCGACCCTAGCACTGGACGATCCATCTATCATCTCATTCTGACTACACATGGAGCAGCAGCCTGTGCTGCATACTGCTTCCTGTTCCTGCGAGATGAAGGAAAGGGGCAGGATTTAGGATCAGAGCTCGACCCTAGCACTGGACGATCCATCTATCATCTCATTCTGACTACACATGGAGCAGCAGCCTGTGCTGCATACTGCTTCCTGCTCCTGCGAGATGAAGGAAAGGTGCAGGATTTAGGATCAGAGCTCGACCCTAGCACTGGACGAAGGTGCAGGATTTAGGATCAGAGCTCGACCCTAGCACTGGACGATCCATCTATCATCTCATTCTGACTACACATGGAGCAGCAGCCTGTGCTGCATACTGCTTCCTGCTCCTGCGAGATGAAGGAAAGGTGCAGGATTTAGGATCAGAGCTCGACCCTAGCACTGGACGATCCATCTATCATCTCATTCTGACTACACATGGAGCAGCAGCCTGTGCTGCATACTGCTTCCTGCTCCTGCGAGATGAAGGAAAGGTGCAGGATTTAGGATCAGAGCTCGACCCTAGCACTGGACGATCCATCTATCATCTCATTCTGACTACACATGGAGCAGCAGCCTGTGCTGCATACTGCTTCCTGCTCCTGCGAGATGAAGGAAAGGTGGAGGATTTAGGATCAGAGCTCGACCCTAGCACTGGACGATCCATCTATCATCTAATTCTGACTACACATGGAGCAGCAGCCTGTGCTGCATACTGCTGCCTGCTCCTGCGAGATGAAGGAAAGGGGCAGGATTTAGTATTAGAGCTCGACCCTAGCACTGGACGATCCATCTATCATCTCATTCTGACTACACATGGAGCAGCAGCCTGTGCTGCATACTGCTTCCTGCTCCTGGCGGATGAAGGAAAGGGGCAGGATTTAGGATCAGAGCTCGACCCTAGCACTGGACGATCCATCTATCATCTCATTCTGACTACACATGGAGCAGCAGCCTGTGCTGCATACTGCTTCCTGCTCCTGCGAGATGAAGGAAAGGTACAGGATTTAGGATCAGAGCTCGACCCTAGCACGGGACGATCCATCTATCATCTCATTCTGACTACACATGGAGCAGCAGCCTGTGCTGCATACTGCTGCCTGCTCCTGCGAGATGAAGGAAAGGGGCAGGATTTAGGATCAGAGCTCGACCCTAGCACTGGACGATCCATCTATCATCTCATTCTGACTACACATGGAGCAGAAGGTGCAGGATTTAGGATCAGAGCTCGACCCTAGCACTGGACGATCCATCTATCATCTCATTCTGACTACACATGGAGCAGCAGTCTGTGCTGCATACTGCTTCCTGCTCCTGCGAGATGAAGGAAAGGTGCAGGATTTAGGATCAGAGCTCGACCCTGGCACTGGACGATCCATATATCATCTCATTCTAACTACACATGGAGCAGCAGCCTGTGCTGCATACTGCTTCCTGCTCCTGCGAGATGAAGGAAAGGGGCAGGATTTAGGCTCAGAGCTCGACCCTAGCACTGGACGATCCATCTATCATCTCATTCTGACAAAACATGGAGCAGCAGCCTGTGCTGCATACTGCTGCCTGCTCCTGCGAGATGAAGGAAAGGTACAGGATTTAGGATCAGAGCTCGACCCTAGCACTGGACGATCAATCTATCATCTCATTCTGACTACACATGGAGCAGCAGCCTGTGCTGCATACTGCTTCCTGCTCCTGCGAGATGAAGGAAAGGTGCAGGATTTAGGATCAGAGCTCGACCCTAGCACTGGACGATCCATCTATCATCTCATTCTGACTACACATGGAGCAGCAGCCTGTGCTGCATACTGCTTCCTGCTCCTGCAAGATGAAGGAAAGGTGAAGGATTTAGGATCAGAGCTCGACCCTAGCAACGGACGATCCATCTATCATCTCATTCTGACAACACATGGAGCAGCAGCCTGTGCTGCATACTGCTTCCTGCTCCTGCGAGATGAAGGATAGGTACAGGATTTAGGATCAGAGCTCGACCCTAGCACTGGACGATCAATCTATCATCTCATTCTGACAACACATGGAGCAGCAGCCTGTGCTGCATACTGCTTCCTGCTCCTGCGAGATGAAGGAAAGGTGCAGGATTTAGAATCAGAGCTCGACCCTAGCTCTGGACGATCCATCTATCATCTCATTCTGACAACACATGGAGCAGCAGCCTGTGCTGCATACTTCTTCCTGCTCCTGCGAGATGAAGGAAAGGTACAGGATTTAGGATCAGAGCTCGACCCTAGCACTGGACGATCCATCTATCATCTCATTCTGAATACACATGGAGCAGCAGCCTGTGCTGCATACTGCTTCCTGCTCCTGCGAGATGAAGGAAAGGGGCAGGATTTAGGATCAGAGCTCGACCCTAGCACTGGACGATCCATCTATCATCTCATTCTGACTACACATGGAGCAGCAGCCTGTGCTGCATACTGCGTCCTGCGCCTGCGAGATGAAGGAAAGGGGCAGGATTTAGGGTCAGAGCTCGACCCTAGCACTGGACGATCCATCTATCATCTCATTCTGACTACACATGGAGCAGCAGCCTGTGCTGCATACTGCTTCCTGCTCCTGCGAGATGAAGGAAAGGTCCAGGATTTAGGATCAGATCTCGACCCTAGCACTGGACGATCCATCTATCATCTCATTCTGACTACACATGGAGCAGCAGCCTGTGCTGCATACTGCTTCCTGCTCCTGCGAGATGAAGGAAAGGGGCAGGATTTAGGATCAGAGCTCGACCCTAGCACTGGACGATCCATATATCATCTCATTCTGACTACACATGGAGCAGCAGCCTGTGCTGCATACTGCTTCCTGCTCCTGCGAGATGAAGGATAGGTGCAGGATTTAGGATCAGAGCTCGACCCTAGCACTGGACGATCCATCTATCATCTCATTCTGACTACACATGGAGCAGCAGCCTGTGCTGCATACTGCTTCCTGCTCCTGCGAGATGAAGGAAAGGTGCAGGATTTAGGATCAGAGCTCGACCCTAGCACTGGACGATCCATCTATCATCTCATTCTGACTACACATGGAGCAGCAGCCTGTGCTGCATACTGCTTCCTGCTCCTGCGAGATGAAGGAAAGGTGCAGGATCTAGGATCAGAGCTCGACCCTAGCAATGGACGATCCATCTATCATCTCATTCTGACTACACATGGAGCAGCAGCCTGTGCTGCATACTGCTTCCTGCTCCTGCGAGATGAAGGAAAGGGGCAGGATTTAGGATCAGAGCTCGACCCTAGCACTGGACGATCCATATATCATCTCATTCTGACTACACATGGAGCAGCAGCCTGTGCTGCATACTGCTTCCTGTTCCTGCGAGATGAAGGAAAGGGGCAGGATTTAGGATCAGAGCTCGACCCTAGCACTGGACGATCCATCTATCATCTCATTCTGACTACACATGGAGCAGCAGCCTGTGCTGCATACTGCTTCCTGCTCCTGCGAGATGAAGGAAAGGTGCAGGATTTAGGATCAGAGCTCGACCCTAGCACTGGACGATCCATCTATCATCTCATTCTGACTACACATGGAGCAGCAGCCTGTGCTGCATACTGCTTCCTGCTCCTGCGAGATGAAGGAAAGGGGCAGGATTTAGGATCAGAGCTCGACCCTAGCACTGGACGATCCATCTATCATCTCATTCTGACTACACATGGAGCAGCAGCCTGTGCTGCATACTGCTTCCTGCTCCTGCGAGATGAAGGAAAGGGGCAGGATTTAGAATCAGAGCTCGACCCTAGCACTGGACGATCCATCTATCATCTCATTCTGACTACACATGGAGCAGCAGCCTGTGCTGCATACTGCTTCCTGCTCCTGCGAGATGAAGGAAAGGGGCAGGATTTAGGATCAGATCTCGACCCTAGCACTGGACGATCCATCTATCATCTCATTCTGACTACACATGGAGCAGCAGCCTGTGCTGCATACTGCTTCCTGCTCCTGCGAGATGAAGGAAAGGGGCAGGATTTAGGATCAGAGCTCGACCCTAGCACTGGACGATCCATCTATCATCTCATTCTGACTACACATGGAGCAGCAGCCTGTGCTGCATACTGCTTCCTGCTCCTGCGAGATGAAGGAAAGGGGCAGGATTTAGGATCAGAGCTCGACCCTAGCACTGGACGATCCATATATCATCTCATTCTGACTACACATGGAGCAGCAGCCTGTGCTGCATACTGCTTCCTGCTCCTGCGAGATGAAGGAAAGGGGCAGGATTTAGGATCAGAGCTCGACCCTAGCACTGGACGATCCATCTATCATCTCATTCTGACTACACATGGAGCAGCAGCCTGTGCTGCATACTGCTTCCTGCTCCTGCGAGATGAAGGAAAGGGGCAGGATTTAGGATCAGAGCTCGACCCTAGCACTGGACGATCCATATATCATCTCATTCTGACTACACATGGAGCAGCAGCCTGTGCTGCATACTGCTTCCTGCTCCTGCGAGATGAAGGAAAGGGGCAGGATTTAGGATCAGAGCTCGACCCTAGCACTGGACGATCCATCTATCATCTCATTCTGACTACACATGGAGCAGCAGCCTGTGCTGCATACTGCTTCCTGCTCCTGCGAGATGAAGGAAAGGTGCAGGATTTAGGATCAGAGCTCGACCCTAGCACTGGACGATCTATCTATCATCTCATTCTGACTACACATGGAGCCGCAGCCTGTGCTGCATACTGCTTCCTGCTCCTGCGAGATGAAGGAAAGGTGCAGGATCTACGATCAGAGCTCGACCCTAGCACTGGACGATCCATCTATCATCTCATTCTGACTACACATGGAGCAGCAGCCTGTGCTGCATACTGCTTCCTGCTCCTGCGAGATGAAGGAAAGGTGCAGGATCTAGGATCAGAGCTGGACCCTAGCACTGGACGATCCATCTATCATCTCATTCTGACTACACATGGAGCAGCAGCCTGTGCTGCATACTGCTTCCTGCTCCTGCGAGATGAAGGAAAGGTGCAGGATCTAGGATCAGAGCTGGACCCTAGCACTGGACGATCCATCTATCATCTCATTCTGACTACACATGGAGCAGCAGCCTGTGCTGCATACTGCTTCCTGCTCCTGCGAGATGAAGGATAGGTGCAGGATTTAGGATCAGAGCTCGACCCTAGCACTGGACGATCCATCTATCATCTCATTCTGACTACACATGGAGCAGCAGCCTGTGCTGCATACTGCTTCCTGCTCCTGCGAGATGAAGGAAAGGGCCAGGATTTAGGATCAGAGCTCGACCCTAGCACTGGACGATCCATCTATCATCTCATTCTGAATACACATGGAGCAGCAGCCTGTGCTGCATACTGCTTCCTGCTCCTGCGAGATGAAGGAAAGGGGCAGGATTTAGGATCAGAGCTCGACCCTAGCACTGGACGATCCATCTATCATCTCATTCTGACTACACATGGAGCAGCAGCCTGTGCTGCATACTGCGTCCTGCGCCTGCGAGTTGAAGGAAAGGGGTAGGATTTAGGGTCAGAGCTCGACCCTAGCACTGGACGATCCATCTATCATCTCATTCTGACTACACATGGAGCAGCAGCCTGTGCTGCATACTGCTTCCTGCTCCTGCGAGATGAAGGAAAGGGGCAGGATTTAGGATCAGAGCTCGACCTTAGCACTGGACGATCTATCTATCATCTCATTCTGACTACACATGGAGCAGCAGCCTGTGCTGCATACTGCTTCCTGCTCCTGCGAGATGAAGGAAAGGTGCAGGATTTAGGATCAGAGCTCGACCCTAGCACTGGACGATCCATCTATCATCTCATTCTGACTACACATGGAGCAGCAGCCTGTGCTGCATACTGCTTCCTGCTCCTGCGAGATGAAGGAAAGGTGCAGGATTTAGGATCAGAGCTCGACCCTAGCACTGGACGATCCATCTATCATCTCATTCTGACTACACATGGAGCAGCAGCCTGTGCTGCATACTGCTTCCTGCTCCTGCGAGATGAAGGAAAGGTGCAGGATTTAGGATCAGAGCTCGACCCTAGCACTGGACGATCCATCTATCATCTCATTCTGACTACACATGGAGCAGCAGCCTGTGCTGCATACTGCTTCCTGCTCCTGCGAGATGAAGGAAAGGTGCAGGATTTAGGATCAGAGCTCGACCCTAGCACTGGACGATCCATCTATCATCTCATTCTGACTACACATGGAGCAGCAGCCTGTGCTGCATACTGCTTCCTGCTCCTGCGAGATGAAGGAAAGGGGCAGGATTTAGGATCAGAGCTCGACCCTAGCACTGGACGATCCATCTATCATCTCATTCTGACTACACATGGAGCAGGAGCCTGTGCTGCATACTGCTTCCTGCTCCTGCGAGATGAAGGAAAGGGCAGGATTTAGGATCAGAGCTCGACCCTAGCACTGGACGATCCATCTATCATCTCATTCTGACTACACATGGAGCAGCAGCCTGTGCTGCATACTGCTTCCTGCTCCTGCGAGATGAAGGAAAGGTGCAGGATTTAGGATCAGAGCTCGACCCTAGCACTGGACGATCCATCCATCATCTCATTCTGACTACACATGGAGCAGCAGCCTGTGCTGCATACTGCTTCCTGCTCCTGCGAGATGAAGGAAAGGTGCAGGATTTAGGATCAGAGCTCGACCCTAGCACTGGACGATCCATCTATCATCTCATTCTGACTACACATGGAGCAGCAGCCTGTGCTGCATACTGCTTCCTGCTCCTGCGAGATGAAGGAAAGGTGCAGGATTTAGGATCAGAGCTCGACCCTAGCACTGGACGATCCATCTATCATCTCATTCTGACTACACATGGAGCAGCAGCCTGTGCTGCATACTGCTTCCTGCTCCTGCGAGATGAAGGAAAGGTGGAGGATTTAGGATCAGAGCTCGACCCTAGCACTGGACGATCCATCTATCATCTAATTCTGACTACACATGGAGCAGCAGCCTGTGCTGCATACTGCTGCCTGCTCCTGCGAGATGAAGGAAAGGGGCAGGATTTAGTATTAGAGCTCGACCCTAGCACTGGACGATCCATCTATCATCTCATTCTGACTACACATGGAGCAGCAGCCTGTGCTGCATACTGCTTCCTGCTCCTGGCGGATGAAGGAAAGGGGCAGGATTTAGGATCAGAGCTCGACCCTAGCACTGGACGATCCATCTATCATCTCATTCTGACTACACATGGAGCAGCAGCCTGTGCTGCATACTGCTTCCTGCTCCTGCGAGATGAAGGAAAGGTACAGGATTTAGGATCAGAGCTCGACCCTAGCACGGGACGATCCATCTATCATCTCATTCTGACTACACATGGAGCAGCAGCCTGTGCTGCATACTGCTGCCTGCTCCTGCGAGATGAAGGAAAGGGGCAGGATTTAGGATCAGAGCTCGACCCTAGCACTGGACGATCCATCTATCATCTCATTCTGACTACACATGGAGCAGCAGCCTGTGCTGCATACTGCTTCCTGCTCCTGCGAGATGAAGGAAAGGTGCAGGATTTAGGATCAGAGCTCGACCCTAGCACTGGACGATCCATCTATCATCTCATTCTGACTACACATGGAGCAGCAGTCTGTGCTGCATACTGCTTCCTGCTCCTGCGAGATGAAGGAAAGGTGCAGGATTTAGGATCAGAGCTCGACCCTGGCACTGGACGATCCATATATCATCTCATTCTAACTACACATGGAGCAGCAGCCTGTGCTGCATACTGCTTCCTGCTCCTGCGAGATGAAGGAAAGGGGCAGGATTTAGGCTCAGAGCTCGACCCTAGCACTGGACGATCCATCTATCATCTCATTCTGACAACACATGGAGCAGCAGCCTGTGCTGCATACTGCTGCCTGCTCCTGCGAGATGAAGGAAAGGTACAGGATTTAGGATCAGAGCTCGACCCTAGCACTGGACGATCAATCTATCATCTCATTCTGACTACACATGGAGCAGCAGCCTGTGCTGCATACTGCTTCCTGCTCCTGCGAGATGAAGGAAAGGTGCAGGATTTAGGATCAGAGCTCGACCCTAGCACTGGACGATCCATCTATCATCTCATTCTGACTACACATGGAGCAGCAGCCTGTGCTGCATACTGCTTCCTGCTCCTGCGAGATGAAGGAAAGGTGAAGGATTTAGGATCAGAGCTCGACCCTAGCAATGGACGATCCATCTATCATCTCATTCTGACAACACATGGAGCAGCAGCCTGTGCTGCATACTGCTTCCTGCTCCTGCGAGATGAAGGATAGGTACAGGATTTAGGATCAGAGCTCGACCCTAGCACTGGACGATCAATCTATCATCTCATTCTGACAACACATGGAGCAGCAGCCTGTGCTGCATACTGCTTCCTGCTCCTGCGAGATGAAGGAAAGGTGCAGGATTTAGAATCAGAGCTCGACCCTAGCACTGGACGATCCATCTATCATCTCATTCTGACAACACATGGAGCAGCAGCCTGTGCTGCATACTTCTTCCTGCTCCTGCGAGATGAAGGAAAGGGGCAGGATTTAGGATCAGAGCTCGACCCTAGCACTGGACGATCCATCTATCATCTCATTCTGACTACACATGGAGCAGCAGCCTGTGCTGCATACTGCTTCCTGCTCCTGCGAGATGAAGGAAAGGGGCAGGATTTAGGGTCAGAGCTCGACCCTAGCACTGGACGATCCATCTATCATCTCATTCTGACTACACATGGAGCAGCAGCCTGTGCTGCATACTGCTTCCTGCTCCTGCGAGATGAAGGAAAGGTCCAGGATTTAGGATCAGATCTCGACCCTAGCACTGGACGATCCATCTATCATCTCATTCTGACTACACATGGAGCAGCAGCCTGTGCTGCATACTGCTTCCTGCTCCTGCGAGATGAAGGAAAGGGGCAGGATTTAGGATCAGAGCTCGACCCTAGCACTGGACGATCCATATATCATCTCATTCTGACTACACATGGAGCAGCAGCCTGTGCTGCATACTGCTTCCTGCTCCTGCGAGATGAAGGATAGGTGCAGGATTTAGGATCAGAGCTCGACCCTAGCACTGGACGATCCATCTATCATCTCATTCTGACTACACATGGAGCAGCAGCCTGTGCTGCATACTGCTTCCTGCTCCTGCGAGATGAAGGAAAGGTGCAGGATTTAGGATCAGAGCTCGACCCTAGCACTGGACGATCCATCTATCATCTCATTCTGACTACACATGGAGCAGCAGCCTGTGCTGCATACTGCTTCCTGTTCCTGCGAGATGAAGGAAAGGGGCAGGATTTAGGATCAGAGCTCGACCCTAGCACTGGACGATCCATCTATCATCTCATTCTGACTACACATGGAGCAGCAGCCTGTGCTGCATACTGCTTCCTGCTCCTGCGAGATGAAGGAAAGGTGCAGGATTTAGGATCAGAGCTCGACCCTAGCACTGGACGATCCATCTATCATCTCATTCTGACTACACATGGAGCAGCAGCCTGTGCTGCATACTGCTTCCTGCTCCTGCGAGATGAAGGAAAGGTGCAGGATTTAGGATCAGAGCTCGACCCTAGCACTGGACGATCCATCTATCATCTCATTCTGACTACACATGGAGCAGCAGCCTGTGCTGCATACTGCTTCCTGCTCCTGCGAGATGAAGGAAAGGTGCAGGATTTAGGATCAGAGCTCGACCCTAGCACTGGACGATCCATCTATCATCTCATTCTGACTACACATGGAGCAGCAGCCTGTGCTGCATACTGCTTCCTGCTCCTGCGAGATGAAGGAAAGGTGGAGGATTTAGGATCAGAGCTCGACCCTAGCACTGGACGATCCATCTATCATCTAATTCTGACTACACATGGAGCAGCAGCCTGTGCTGCATACTGCTGCCTGCTCCTGCGAGATGAAGGAAAGGGGCAGGATTTAGTATTAGAGCTCGACCCTAGCACTGGACGATCCATCTATCATCTCATTCTGACTACACATGGAGCAGCAGCCTGTGCTGCATACTGCTTCCTGCTCCTGGCGGATGAAGGAAAGGGGCAGGATTTAGGATCAGAGCTCGACCCTAGCACTGGACGATCCATCTATCATCTCATTCTGACTACACATGGAGCAGCAGCCTGTGCTGCATACTGCTTCCTGCTCCTGCGAGATGAAGGAAAGGTACAGGATTTAGGATCAGAGCTCGACCCTAGCACGGGACGATCCATCTATCATCTCATTCTGACTACACATGGAGCAGCAGCCTGTGCTGCATACTGCTGCCTGCTCCTGCGAGATGAAGGAAAGGGGCAGGATTTAGGATCAGAGCTCGACCCTAGCACTGGACGATCCATCTATCATCTCATTCTGACTACACATGGAGCAGCAGCCTGTGCTGCATACTGCTTCCTGCTCCTGCGAGATGAAGGAAAGGTGCAGGATTTAGGATCAGAGCTCGACCCTAGCACTGGACGATCCATCTATCATCTCATTCTGACTACACATGGAGCAGCAGTCTGTGCTGCATACTGCTTCCTGCTCCTGCGAGATGAAGGAAAGGTGCAGGATTTAGGATCAGAGCTCGACCCTGGCACTGGACGATCCATATATCATCTCATTCTAACTACACATGGAGCAGCAGCCTGTGCTGCATACTGCTTCCTGCTCCTGCGAGATGAAGGAAAGGGGCAGGATTTAGGCTCAGAGCTCGACCCTAGCACTGGACGATCCATCTATCATCTCATTCTGACAACACATGGAGCAGCAGCCTGTGCTGCATACTGCTGCCTGCTCCTGCGAGATGAAGGAAAGGTACAGGATTTAGGATCAGAGCTCGACCCTAGCACTGGACGATCAATCTATCATCTCATTCTGACTACACATGGAGCAGCAGCCTGTGCTGCATACTGCTTCCTGCTCCTGCGAGATGAAGGAAAGGTGCAGGATTTAGGATCAGAGCTCGACCCTAGCACGGGACGATCCATCTATCATCTCATTCTGACTACACATGGAGCAGCAGCCTGTGCTGCATACTGCGTCCTGCGCCTGCGAGATGAAGGAAAGGGGCAGGATTTAGGGTCAGAGCTCGACCCTAGCACTGGACGATCCATCTATCATCTCATTCTGACTACACATGGAGCAGCAGCCTGTGCTGCATACTGCTTCCTGCTCCTGCGAGATGAAGGAAAGGTCCAGGATTTAGGATCAGATCTCGACCCTAGCACTGGACGATCCATCTATCATCTCATTCTGACTACACATGGAGCAGCAGCCTGTGCTGCATACTGCTTCCTGCTCCTGCGAGATGAAGGAAAGGGGCAGGATTTAGGATCAGAGCTCGACCCTAGCACTGGACGATCCATATATCATCTCATTCTGACTACACATGGAGCAGCAGCCTCTGCTGCATACTGCTTCCTGCTCCTGCGAGATGAAGGATAGGTGCAGGATTTAGGATCAGAGCTCGACCCTAGCACTGGACGATCCATCTATCATCTCATTCTGACTACACATGGAGCAGCAGCCTGTGCTGCATACTGCTTCCTGCTCCTGCGAGATGAAGGAAAGGTGCAGGATTTAGGATCAGAGCTCGACCCTAGCACTGGACGATCCATCTATCATCTCATTCTGACTACACATGGAGCAGCAGCCTGTGCTGCATACTGCTTCCTGCTCCTGCGAGATGAAGGAAAGGTGCAGGATCTAGGATCAGAGCTCGACCCTAGCAATGGACGATCCATCTATCATCTCATTCTGACTACACATGGAGCAGCAGCCTGTGCTGCATACTGCTTCCTGCTCCTGCGAGATGAAGGAAAGGGGCAGGATTTAGGATCAGAGCTCGACCCTAGCACTGGACGATCCATATATCATCTCATTCTGACTACACATGGAGCAGCAGCCTGTGCTGCATACTGCTTCCTGTTCCTGCGAGATGAAGGAAAGGGGCAGGATTTAGGATCAGAGCTCGACCCTAGCACTGGACGATCCATCTATCATCTCATTCTGACTACACATGGAGCAGCAGCCTGTGCTGCATACTGCTTCCTGCTCCTGCGAGATGAAGGAAAGGTGCAGGATTTAGGATCAGAGCTCGACCCTAGCACTGGACGATCCATCTATCATCTCATTCTGACTACACATGGAGCAGCAGCCTGTGCTGCATACTGCTTCCTGCTCCTGCGAGATGAAGGAAAGGGGCAGGATTTAGGATCAGAGCTCGACCCTAGCACTGGACGATCCATCTATCATCTCATTCTGACTACACATGGAGCAGCAGCCTGTGCTGCATACTGCTTCCTGCTCCTGCGAGATGAAGGAAAGGGGCAGGATTTAGAATCAGAGCTCGACCCTAGCACTGGACGATCCATCTATCATCTCATTCTGACTACACATGGAGCAGCAGCCTGTGCTGCATACTGCTTCCTGCTCCTGCGAGATGAAGGAAAGGGGCAGGATTTAGGATCAGATCTCGACCCTAGCACTGGACGATCCATCTATCATCTCATTCTGACTACACATGGAGCAGCAGCCTGTGCTGCATACTGCTTCCTGCTCCTGCGAGATGAAGGAAAGGGGCAGGATTTAGGATCAGAGCTCGACCCTAGCACTGGACGATCCATCTATCATCTCATTCTGACTACACATGGAGCAGCAGCCTGTGCTGCATACTGCTTCCTGCTCCTGCGAGATGAAGGAAAGGGGCAGGATTTAGGATCAGAGCTCGACCCTAGCACTGGACGATCCATATATCATCTCATTCTGACTACACATGGAGCAGCAGCCTGTGCTGCATACTGCTTCCTGCTCCTGCGAGATGAAGGAAAGGGGCAGGATTTAGGATCAGAGCTCGACCCTAGCACTGGACGATCCATCTATCATCTCATTCTGACTACACATGGAGCAGCAGCCTGTGCTGCATACTGCTTCCTGCTCCTGCGAGATGAAGGAAAGGGGCAGGATTTAGGATCAGAGCTCGACCCTAGCACTGGACGATCCATATATCATCTCATTCTGACTACACATGGAGCAGCAGCCTGTGCTGCATACTGCTTCCTGCTCCTGCGAGATGAAGGAAAGGGGCAGGATTTAGGATCAGAGCTCGACCCTAGCACTGGACGATCCATCTATCATCTCATTCTGACTACACATGGAGCAGCAGCCTGTGCTGCATACTGCTTCCTGCTCCTGCGAGATGAAGGAAAGGTGCAGGATTTAGGATCAGAGCTCGACCCTAGCAGTGGACGATCTATCTATCATCTCATTCTGACTACACATGGAGCCGCAGCCTGTGCTGCATACTGCTTCCTGCTCCTGCGAGATGAAGGAAAGGTGCAGGATCTACGATCAGAGCTCGACCCTAGCACTGGACGATCCATCTATCATCTCATTCTGACTACACATGGAGCAGCAGCCTGTGCTGCATACTGCTTCCTGCTCCTGCGAGATGAAGGAAAGGTGCAGGATCTAGGATCAGAGCTGGACCCTAGCACTGGACGATCCATCTATCATCTCATTCTGACTACACATGGAGCAGCAGCCTGTGCTGCATACTGCTTCCTGCTCCTGCGAGATGAAGGAAAGGTGCAGGATCTAGGATCAGAGCTGGACCCTAGCACTGGACGATCCATCTATCATCTCATTCTGACTACACATGGAGCAGCAGCCTGTGCTGCATACTGCTTCCTGCTCCTGCGAGATGAAGGATAGGTGCAGGATTTAGGATCAGAGCTCGACCCTAGCACTGGACGATCCATCTATCATCTCATTCTGACTACACATGGAGCAGCAGCCTGTGCTGCATACTGCTTCCTGCTCCTGCGAGATGAAGGAAAGGGCCAGGATTTAGGATCAGAGCTCGACCCTAGCACTGGACGATCCATCTATCATCTCATTCTGAATACACATGGAGCAGCAGCCTGTGCTGCATACTGCTTCCTGCTCCTGCGAGATGAAGGAAAGGGGCAGGATTTAGGATCAGAGCTCGACCCTAGCACTGGACGATCCATCTATCATCTCATTCTGACTACACATGGAGCAGCAGCCTGTGCTGCATACTGCGTCCTGCGCCTGCGAGTTGAAGGAAAGGGGTAGGATTTAGGGTCAGAGCTCGACCCTAGCACTGGACGATCCATCTATCATCTCATTCTGACTACACATGGAGCAGCAGCCTGTGCTGCATACTGCTTCCTGCTCCTGCGAGATGAAGGAAAGGGGCAGGATTTAGGATCAGAGCTCGACCTTAGCACTGGACGATCCATCTATCATCTCATTCTGACTACACATGGAGCAGCAGCCTGTGCTGCATACTGCTTCCTGCTCCTGCGAGATGAAGGAAAGGTGCAGGATTTAGGATCAGAGCTCGACCCTAGCACTGGACGATCCATCTATCATCTCATTCTGACTACACATGGAGCAGCAGCCTGTGCTGCATACTGCTTCCTGCTCCTGCGAGATGAAGGAAAGGTGCAGGATTTAGGATCAGAGCTCGACCCTAGCACTGGACGATCCATCTATCATCTCATTCTGACTACACATGGAGCAGCAGCCTGTGCTGCATACTGCTTCCTGCTCCTGCGAGATGAAGGAAAGGTGCAGGATTTAGGATCAGAGCTCGACCCTAGCACTGGACGATCCATCTATCATCTCATTCTGACTACACATGGAGCAGCAGCCTGTGCTGCATACTGCTTCCTGCTCCTGCGAGATGAAGGAAAGGGGCAGGATTTAGGATCAGAGCTCGACCCTAGCACTGGACGATCCATCTATCATCTCATTCTGACTACACATGGAGCAGGAGCCTGTGCTGCATACTGCTTCCTGCTCCTGCGAGATGAAGGAAAGGGGCAGGATTTAGGATCAGAGCTCGACCCTAGCACTGGACGATCCATCTATCATCTCATTCTGACTACACATGGAGCAGCAGCCTGTGCTGCATACTGCTGCCTGCTCCTGCGAGATGAAGGAAAGGGGCAGGATTTAGTATCAGAGCTCGACCCTAGCACTGGACGATCCATCTATCATCTCATTCTGACTACACATGGAGCAGCAGCCTGTGCTGCATACTGCTTCCTGCTCCTGGTGGATGAAGGAAAGGGGCAGGATTTAGGATCAGAGCTCGACCCTAGCACTGGACGATCCATCTATCATCTCATTCTGACTACACATGGAGCAGCAGCCTGTGCTGCATACTGCTTCCTGCTCCTGCGAGATGAAGGAAAGGTACAGGATTTAGGATCAGAGCTCGACCCTAGCACGGGACGATCCATCTATCATCTCATTCTGACTACACATGGAGCAGCAGCCTGTGCTGCATACTGCTGCCTGCTCCTGCGAGATGAAGGAAAGGGGCAGGATTTAGGATCAGAGCTCGACCCTAGCACGGGACGATCCATCTATCATCTCATTCTGACTACACATGGAGCAGCAGCCTGTGCTGCATACTGCTGCCTGCTCCTGCGAGATGAAGGAAAGGGGCAGGATTTAGGATCAGAGCTCGACCCTAGTACTGGACGATCCATCTATCATCTCATTCTGACTACACATGGAGCAGCAGCCTGTGCTGCATACTGCTTCCTGCTCCTGCGAGATGAAGGAAAGGTGCAGGATTTAGGATCAGAGCTCGACCCTAGCACTGGACGATCCATCTATCATCTCATTCTGACTACACATGGAGCAGCAGCCTGTGCTGCATACTGCTTCCTGCACCTGCCAGATGAAGGAAAGGTGCAGGATTTAGGATCAGAGCTCGACCCTAGCACTGGACGATCCATCTATCATCTCATTCTGACTACACATGGAGCAGCAGCCTGTGCTGCATACTGCTTCCTGCTCCTGCGAGATGAAGGAAAGGTGCAGGATTTAGGATCAGAGCTCGACCCTAGCACTGGACGATCCATCTATCATCTCATTCTGACTACACATGGAGCAGCAGCCTGTGCTGCATACTGCTTCCTGCTCCTGCGAGATGAAGGAAAGGGGCAGGATTTAGGATCAGAGCTCGACCCTAGCACTGGACGATCCATCTATCATCTCATTCTGACTACACATGGAGCAGGAGCCTGTGCTGCATACTGCTTCCTGCTCCTGCGAGATGAAGGAAAGGGGCAGGATTTAGGATCAGAGCTCGACCCTAGCACTGGACGATCCATCTATCATCTCATTCTGACTACACATGGAGCAGCAGCCTGTGCTGCATACTGCTTCCTGCTCCTGCGAGATGAAGGAAAGGTGCAGGATTTAGTATCAGAGCTCGACCCTAGCACTGGACGATCCATCTATCATCTCATTCTGACTACACATGGAGCAGCAGCCTGTGCTGCATACTGCTTCCTGCTCCTGCGAGATGAAGGAAAGGTGGAGGATTTAGGATCAGAGCTCGACCCTAGCACTGGACGATCCATCTATCATCTAATTCTGACTACACATGGAGCAGCAGCCTGTGCTGCATACTGCTGCCTGCTCCTGCGAGATGAAGGAAAGGGGCAGGATTTAGTATTAGAGCTCG
This sequence comes from Ambystoma mexicanum, assembly GCF_040938575.1. Classification (NCBI taxonomy): domain Eukaryota; kingdom Metazoa; phylum Chordata; class Amphibia; order Caudata; family Ambystomatidae; genus Ambystoma; species Ambystoma mexicanum. The sequence goes on from NC_090928.1 coordinate 1,305,241,048, forward strand.
ACCCTAGCACTGGACGATCCATCTATCATCTCATTCTGACTACACATGGAGCAGCAGCCTGTGCTGCATACTGCTTCCTGCTCCTGGTGGATGAAGGAAAGGGGCAGGATTTAGGATCAGAGCTCGACCCTAGCACTGGACGATCCATCTATCATCTCATTCTGACTACACATGGAGCAGCAGCCTGTGCTGCATACTGCTTCCTGCTCCTGCGAGATGAAGGAAAGGTACAGGATTTAGGATCAGAGCTCGACCCTAGCACGGGACGATCCATCTATCATCTCATTCTGACTACACATGGAGCAGCAGCCTGTGCTGCATACTGCTGCCTGCTCCTGCGAGATGAAGGAAAGGGGCAGGATTTAGGATCAGAGCTCGACCCTAGTACTGGACGATCCATCTATCATCTCATTCTGACTACACATGGAGCAGCAGCCTGTGCTGCATACTGCTTCCTGCTCCTGCGAGATGAAGGAAAGGTGCAGGATTTAGGATCAGAGCTCGACCCTAGCACTGGACGATCCATCTATCATCTCATTCTGACTACACATGGAGCAGCAGCCTGTGCTGTATACTGCTTCCTGCTCCTGCGAGATGAAGGAAAGGTGCAGGATTTAGGATCAGAGCTCGACCCTGGCACTGGACGATCCATATATCATCTCATTCTAACTACACATGGAGCAGCAGCCTGTGCTGCATACTGCTTCCTGCTCCTGCGAGATGAAGGAAAGGGGCAGGATTTAGGCTCAGAGCTCGACCCTAGCACTGGACGATCCATCTATCATCTCATTCTGACAACACATGGAGCAGCAGCCTGTGCTGCATACTGCTGCCTGCTCCTGCAAGATGAAGGAAAGGTACAGGATTTAGGATCAGAGCTCGACCCTAGCACTGGACGATCAATCTATCATCTCATTCTGACTACACATGGAGCAGCAGCCTGTGCTGCATACTGCTTCCTGCTCCTGCGAGATGAAGGAAAGGTGCAGGATTTAGGATCAGAGCTCGACCCTAGCACTGGACGATCCATCTATCATCTTATTCTGACTACACATGGAGCAGCAGCCTGTGCTGCATACTGCTTCCTGCTCCTGCGAGATGAAGGAAAGGTGAAGGATTTAGGATCAGAGCTCGACCCTAGCAATGGAGGATCCATCTATCATCTCATTCTGACAACACATGGAGCAGCAGCCTGTGCTGCATACTGCTTCCTGCTCCTGCGAGATGAAGGATAGGTACAGGATTTAGGATCAGAGCTCGACCCTAGCACTGGACGATCAATCTATCATCTCATTCTGACAACACATGGAGCAGCAGCCTGTGCTGCATACTGCTTCCTGCTCCTGCGAGATGAAGGAAAGGTGCAGGATTTAGAATCAGAGCTCGACCCTAGCTCTGGACGATCCATCTATCATCTCATTCTGACAACACACGGAGCAGCAGCCTGTGCTGCATACTTCTTCCTGCTCCTGCGAGATGAAGGAAAGGTACAGGATTTAGGATCAGAGCTCGACCCTAGCACTGGACGATCCATCTATCATCTCATTCTGAATACACATGGAGCAGCAGCCTGTGCTGCATACTGCTTCCTGCTCCTGCGAGATGAAGGAAAGGGGCAGGATTTAGGATCAGAGCTCGACCCTAGCACTGGACGATCCATCTATCATCTCATTCTGACTACACATGGAGCAGCAGCCTGTGCTGCATACTGCGTCCTGCGCCTGCGAGATGAAGGAAAGGGGCAGGATTTAGGGTCAGAGCTCGACCCTAGCACTGGACGATCCATCTATCATCTCATTCTGACTACACATGGAGCAGCAGCCTGTGCTGCATACTGCTTCCTGCTCCTGCGAGATGAAGGAAAGGTCCAGGATTTAGGATCAGATCTCGACCCTAGCACTGGACGATCCATCTATCATCTCATTCTGACTACACATGGAGCAGCAGCCTGTGCTGCATACTGCTTCCTGCGAGATGAAGGAAAGGGGCAGGATTTAGGATCAGAGCTCGACCCTAGCACTGGACGATCCATATATCATCTCATTCTGACTACACATGGAGCAGCAGCCTGTGCTGCATACTGCTTCCTGCTCCTGCGAGATGAAGGATAGGTGCAGGATTTAGGATCAGAGCTCGACCCTAGCACTGGACGATCCATCTATCATCTCATTCTGACTACACATGGAGCAGCAGCCTGTGCTGCGTACTGCTTCCTGCTCCTGCGAGATGAAGGAAAGGTGCAGGATTTAGGATCAGAGCTCGACCCTAGCACTGGACGATCCATCTATCATCTCATTCTGACTACACATGGAGCAGCAGCCTGTGCTGCGTACTGCTTCCTGCTCCTGCGAGATGAAGGAAAGGTGCAGGATCTAGGATCAGAGCTCGACCCTAGCAATGGACGATCCATCTATCATCTCATTCTGACTACACATGGAGCAGCAGCCTGTGCTGCATACTGCTTCCTGCTCCTGCGAGATGAAGGAAAGGGGCAGGATTTAGGATCAGAGCTCGACCCTAGCACTGGACGATCCATATATCATCTCATTCTGACTACACATGGAGCAGCAGCCTGTGCTGCATACTGCTTCCTGCTCCTGCGAGATGAAGGAAAGGGGCAGGATTTAGGATCAGAGCTCGACCCTAGCACTGGACGATCCATCTATCATCTCATTCTGACTACACATGGAGCAGCAGCCTGTGCTGCATACTGCTTCCTGCTCCTGCGAGATGAAGGAAAGGTGCAGGATTTAGGATCAGAGCTCGACCCTAGCACTGGACGATCCATCTATCATCTCATTCTGACTACACATGGAGCAGCAGCCTGTGCTGCATACTGCTTCCTGCTCCTGCGAGATGAAGGAAAGGGGCAGGATTTAGGATCAGAGCTCGACCCTAGCACTGGACGATCCATCTATCATCTCATTCTGACTACACATGGAGCAGCAGCCTGTGCTGCATACTGCTTCCTGCTCCTGCGAGATGAAGGAAAGGGGCAGGATTTAGGATCAGAGCTCGACCCTAGCACTGGACGATCCATATATCATCTCATTCTGACTACACATGGAGCAGCAGCCTGTGCTGCATACTGCTTCCTGCTCCTGCGAGATGAAGGAAAGGGGCAGGATTTAGGATCAGAGCTCGACCCTAGCACTGGACGATCCATCTATCATCTCATTCTGACTACACATGGAGCAGCAGCCTGTGCTGCATACTGCTTCCTGCTCCTGCGAGATGAAGGAAAGGGGCAGGATTTAGGATCAGAGCTCGACCCTAGCACTGGACGATCCATATATCATCTCATTCTGACTACACATGGAGCAGCAGCCTGTGCTGCATACTGCTTCCTGCTCCTGCGAGATGAAGGAAAGGGGCAGGATTTAGGATCAGAGCTCGACCCTAGCACTGGACGATTGTTAGGGAGAATTCTCTGTTTAGGCTGAATTTCCCTACCTAGTGAGTCCCCCAGCAGCTTTGCTGGATTTCTGGGGTTTCTTTTTTTCTCCTGCCAAGAGTGAGACTCTTTTACCCTCACTCTTGGACATGTTGAAGTGTGTTTTCTTGGTTAAACCTTGTGTTGAATGGGCTATGGGGTCTTTTACTCCATAGGGCCTCATGTATTTTTGTGATGTGGGTTACACAGCACCCTCTGTGCCGTGACCCAGGGGTGTCCTAGGGACTCCCCAACATAGACTCCATACCCTGGGACTGACTACTGTCTCCCAGGGCATGTAAAGTCACCAAAGACTTTGCTAGTCTTGAATCCTGAACAGAACCAGTACAAACCATCATATTGTGGACGTACTGGCTGGGGCAATTCGATTGCCCCAGGGTCTGTTAGTCGAGGGGGCACGTCTCCGTCCCCCCTGATCGAGTTTTGGCTGGTGGCAGTGGAAACTACGTTTTATATTCAACCGCGAATATTTTCCTATGGGATTTCCCATTGTTTTAGGCTAACACATTTAATTATTTATTTACGGTAGCCTTAAACATACCGCCGGTTTATATATTTATTATTATAACTCCGGTTGGGACTTTTTGCCAAAACTTGATTCTAAAATGGCGTTGGCGTTCGCCTCTGTAACTCTGACCCAAAGTGGAGCCCTTTGTTCCACTTTTGGCGGGCTTCTCCACAGAAGCCCTCCAAAGTGGTGCCACTCTGTCTGGGGTACTTAGGAGGGGTGGAGGGGGGTTTAGGCACCCTGGACTGAGTTACCTTGGTAACTCAAGTCGCACTCCGTCCTGATTGGCCCAAGTGGTGAGCCGGCCGGCTCACCACTTAGCATGTTTGAGTGACAGCTAGGCTGGGTGAATGGGGGTTTGCTGCATAAAAGCAGGGCTTTGAGGACTGGAACTTCAGAAGTCGCCACAGGACCAAGAATCCGACGAGGGAAGAGCTGAGCCGACCTGCTTCGACGACACCCCCCGGTGGAGCCCTGCTGAACCGTCTCACCACTTTTCCCGACGACCGAGGAGAACTCTTAACGGAGTGGCTCCTTCCCTTGACTGGTGGGGACAACCAGTTTTCGCCTTCTTTTCGCTTCTCGAGGTATCTCGTGGCCGCCTTGCCAGTGCCAAGCACCCCGGCAACCGGAACCCCACCACTTTTACCCCAACCACGAAAGTCGGTACAACCCTTTGACCGGAGGACTCCGCGGCTGGTTTCTTCCCGGGCAGTGCAACGACCTTCTTCTTCTGCTCTTCTGCGAGAACTTCTTCTCCCCTGACCGACGTCGAGCCTTGCTGCCACTGCCTGGAACAACTGCCACCGCTGGAGGATCCTTTCCGCTTAAGGTACCGTGTTCCACCTGGCTTCCCTTGCCACCGACTGTACGGGGTAGATTTAGCCCCCGGCTTTCGAACCTGGGAGTGCCTGGAATACCCTGGCTAAACTTCTAAGCCACTCTAAACCCTTTCTAACTCTTTGCAAGACTTTGAATCCCTAATAACGGTGTGATCTTGGGCACATTTTCGCTCCGGCTACTCTAAGAGTGGGCCCTGCCTAGTGACTTTTGCTCACCTGTGACTTTGTGCTTCTTTGAGCCTATTGCAAGTGTTCTGGACCTTAGAGTGGTGTGTTTAACCCCTTTCTGTTTCTTTTTATCCCTTCCTTAAACCTACTAGAGTGTCATCTAACGTTAAGCGCTCACCTCTGTTTTAATTATGTGGAGTTAACTTAGAGTTGTCTAGATAGGAGTAGGGGTTGAAACTGCTTTCATTATAACTGTGTTTTAAGTGTTTTTACTATACTTTGCTAGAGTGTTTTCAACTTATGTGTCCTTAAAAAAAATAAATAACTATATACTTTTGAAACCAAGCTCTGGTCAGTGTTTGCTTGTGCTATTGTGTCTGAGTACATATTGTGTATACTTTGCATACTGCCTAACTCTTCTTGAGGGAAGTCTGACTGCTCAGCCACAGCTACCAGGTAAATCTGGGTGGTGCAGACTGCTACCAAGTGGGTTTACTGCTATACCTGTAGTCTTAAATCTTTTGCAGTGTTCCCCAAGGGAACTGCACAGGTTTCTGCCTAACACTGGTGTACAGCGGTGGGATTTGTATTGAGTATACATTTTATTGTGCTTTAGATACCTTAGTGCAACTAACCACAAAGCTTAGCACTGTAAAAGTAATCCTCTAACATGTCAGTTATAGAAAGCTATAGTCAAGAGTCCCTTGCAGCCAAAACTGCTGATTGTCTAAGAGTGCTCTGTAAACATAAGGATCTCCTGACTAAGGGCAAGAAAATGGAGCTGATTGAAAGATTGTTAGCTAACCAAAGTCTGGGTGATGGTTCAGAGGAACCTACCACTCCAGCAACTGTAGATGACAGTATTGAAGTTAACATGGAGCAAAATGTTGATGATTCTGAGGAAGAGTCAGAAGAGGAGGGTGAGGCTGTTATGACTGTCCCCCCTAGGCCTCTGCCTGCTCTACCTGCTGTACCTACTGGACCTTTACCAGGTCCCACATTTAGTCCTCAGTACTTTGAACTGGAGAAAATGAAACTAGAATTGGAGTATAAGAAACTTAATGCTCAAACTGACAAAGAACTAAGGCTAAGGGAAATGGAGCTCAAGTATGACTTAGAAATGAAGAAATTATCTGTTGAGAATGCTTCTCTCTCTGGCTCCTCTAGAAGTTCCAGTCCTAAAAGACCCTGGATGCCTAAAGAATTGGTTGGTATGTATGAGCCTAAGTTGGATGTGTTGGATTGGTTGTCTCTGTTTGAATATAATCATGGGCTCCAGAACATCACAGGAAATGACTTACTCACCTGGTTGTTCTCTAGGCTTCCCCCTGTTGCAACTGATGTGGTAATGGAGATGGGGGAGGAGGATAGGAAGGACTATGAATGTGTGAAACTAGCTTTGATAGCTAGGTTTGGGAAGACCCCTTCCCAGTATCTTAAGAGGTTTAGGAGCCTCAAAAAGCATGATGGTACCCCTTGGGCTACCTGGGTGAATGAATGTTTGAAAAACTTAGAGGGATGGATTAAGGGTTACAAAGTGAACACTTATGAAGGTATGAAGAATTTGTTTATGTTGGAGACTATTTATGATGCCTGCTCTCCTGAGCTCAGACAACACTTGGCTGATTCCAGGGAATTGGATTCCCGGAAACTAGCTAAGGCTGCTGACTTGTGGGTTGCCAACAGGGCCACTCACAAGGATTCTGGGGCTACTCAGAAGAAGGATGGGGAGAAACAGTCTAAAAAGGACTCCAAAGAGAATTCTAATACTACAAATTCCAAAGAGGGCCCCAAACAAAACTATAAGGGTAAGCCACCAGGGAAACCAAATCAGGCTAGTATACCTCCTGGTCCCAGACCAGAAGGAGGTCAGAACAAGCCTCCATTCCAGCGAGCCTTTGGCTCATGCTTTGTTTGTAAGGCTACTGACCATATGAAAGGAGATCCCAGATGTAAGGGTAAACCTTCAGGGGTCCAGCTTGCCTCCTTAGCCTTCGCTCCAGAAGAGGAAGTACATATGGCAAGTGGAAACTTTCTATTACTAGCTGATGAACCCACTGGAGTCTCAGCTAGTGTTTCTTTAGTCTCTCTGGGGTTGTGGGAACAACAGAATTTAGATGTCTATAACTCTATCCCAGATAATACTAAAGAGTATTATAAGGACAGTGTCCAGGTGAATGGTCAGGAGACTCCTGCCATTAGGGACACTGGAGCCAGCATAACTGTGGTGGATGAATCATTTTTCAAGGCAGAGGATGTTGCTAAGGCACCCAAATGCCTCACCAAGTTAGCTGGTGGGCCTGTGCAGATGTGTCCCCAGTTACCAGTTCTCATCCAATGTAATGATATGGCTGTAAAAATACCTGTCAGTGTACAATGTGAAGTGCCAGGTAGGGTTCTGTTGGGTAATGACCTCAAAGCTCTTGGAGTTGTATCTCATACCCCCAGACCCCCTAGCAAAAGGTTACAGGAACTCACAAAACCTGCAAGAGAGAAAACCCTGAGAGGGTTATCTCAGGAGATGATGACAGAAATCACTCCTCTCCCACTGGAGCAGCTTACTGCAGTAACTACCAGATCAGGAGCAAAGGGGCAACCCAAGACTCCTAGGAAAAAGCCAGCAGCAAGCACCCCAGTGCTTCCAACAAGGACTTCCCCTAGGTTGTCCAAAGTTACACCTGTAACTCCACCTCCAGCTGAGGCTGAGAGGGAGGTACCACCCTGTGTGGTTGAGCTAGACTCTGAGGAAGAGCTAGAAGGAGGCCCCAACCTTATTGGAGATTTGGACCCTGAGGACCATCCTGAGCTGCAGTCTTTACTGGCAGAAGGTGGGCCTAGCAGGGCAGCTTTTCGTAAGGGGCAAAGAGAATGTCCAACTCTGGAAGGTCTCCGCCACCAGGCAGCTTCTCAGGCTGATGGGCAAGAGCCTGGGAAGTATAGGTTACACTGGGAAGATGGCCTCTTCTACAGTGAACCAACTGAGTCTGAACCTGGAGACTACAAACGCCTTGTAGTCCCACAAGAGAACAGACAACAGTTCTTACAACTAGCCCATGAGATACCTTTGGCTGGTCACTTGAGTTTCAAGAAGACCAAGGAAAGGTTCTCTCTCTACTTTTATTGGCCAAAGATGGGGGCTGAAGTAGACAGATATTGTAAGAGCTGCCACACCTGCCAGACTTCTGGTAAGGTTGGTTCCAAGAATGTGGCACCTTTAGTGCCTCTCCCAGTTGTGGGAGTCCCATTTGAGAGGGTAGGGATTGATATTGTTGGTCCCCTTGATCCTCCAACCTCCTCAGGCAACAGGTTTATCCTTGTTGTAGTAGACCATGCTACTAGGTACCCTGAGGCAATTCCTATGAGGACTGTTACAGCTCCGGCTGTGGCTAAGGCCCTCCTCGGTATTTTTACCAGGGTTGGGTTTCCTAAGGAGGTAATCTCTGACAGGGGGTCAAACTTTATGTCCCACTACATGAAAGCCATGTGGAAAACCTGTGGAGTTACCTACAAGTTCTCAACCGCTTACCACCCTCAGACAAACGGGTTGGTTGAAAGGTTTAACAGAACCATGAAGAGCATGATAGGTGCTTTAGAAGAACCCCTTAAGAAAAAGTGGGACCTTCTACTGCCATGCCTTCTCTTTGCTTATAGAGAAGTCCCTCAGGAGGGAGTAGGTTATTCTCCCTTTGAGCTTCTCTATGGCCATCCAGTCAGAGGTCCATTGGCCCTGATTAAGGAGGGATTGGAAGGTGCTCCTCCCCTCAAGCCAGTCAGAGTGACTGACTATGTGATAGGTCTCCGGAGGAGAATGTCACACATGATGGCAGAAGCAAGTGACAACTTGAAAGCTGGTCAAGCTCTGGTCAAACATTGGCACGACCAGAAGGCTAACATGGTTGAGTTTACTCAAGACCAGCTAGTTCTAGTTATGCTCCCAACAAGGCAGAGGGCCTTGCAAGACAAATGGATGGGACCCTTCAAGATTGTGGGAAAACTTGGAGAGGTCAACTATCTGGTGGATCTGGGCAGACCCAGGGAAGCTCCTAGAGTCTTCCACACCAACCGACTAAAAGCATACATCTCCAGACCTGATGTAGGAGCCTTGCTTCTAGCTTCAGCTGCAGAGGAAGAAGAGAGTGAATCTCTCCCTGATCTCCTCAGAGGTGTGCCTTTAGACGAAAAAGTTGAAGGAGTCAATCTCTCTTCAGACCTGACACCTGAGCAACAAGAGGAGTGCAAATCTATGTTAAATCAGTTTGCCTCCCTGTTCTCACTGTCACCAGGCTTGACCCCTTGGGGTCAGCATGAGATACTCACTGGTGACTGTCTGCCAGTCAAAAGCAGAGGATACAGAATGTCAGAACATGTCAGAACCCACATCAAAGGAGAGGTCAAGAAGATGCTTGATCTCGGGGTAATAGAGCCCTCTACTAGTCCATGGTCTAGCCCAGTTGTGTTAGTACCAAAGGCAGGATCCAAAGACTTGAGATTCTGTGTGGACTATAGAGCTCTAAATGCAGTCACCAAGACTGATGCCCACCCTTTGCCCAGGACAGATGAGTTGGTGGATAAACTTGGTGCAGCCAAGTACCTCAGCACATTTGACCTGACGTCAGGCTATTGGCAAATAGCCCTGACAGACCATGCCAAGGAGAAAACTGCATTTTCAACCCCAGTTGGCTTGTACCAGTTTAAGGTCATGCCTTTTGGACTAAAAAATGCACCTGCCACATTCCAAAGGATGGTGAACCAAGTTCTGGCTGGGATGGAAGACTTCTGCATGGCATACTTGGATGACATTGCAGTCTTCAGCCACTCCTGGGAAGAACATGTGACCCACCTAGGACATGTGTTGCAGGCTCTGGAACAGGCCCATTTGACAATCAAAGCCAGTAAGTGCCAGATTGGTCAAAGTAAAGTGGTCTACCTTGGACATGAGGTAGGAGGTGGAGAAATAAGGCCTTTGCCCAGCAAGATTGAAGCTGTGCAAAATTGGACAACACCAACTACTCAAACCCAAGTGAGGGCTTTTCTAGGCCTCACTGGATATTACAGGAATTTCATCGAGAACTATGGGACCATAGCTTCTCCACTGAATGTAATCTCCTCTCCCAAATTCCCAAAAAAGGTAAAATGGAATGAGGAGTGCAATCAGGCCTTTGAAAAACTGAAGAGAGCTCTTTGCCAAGCTCCAGTCTTGAGAGCTCCTGACTACCACCAACCTTTCATTGTACAAACTGATGCTTCCAATGTAGGTATAGGTGCAGTTCTAAGCCAACTGGATGAGAAGGGTAGGGAGCACCCCATTTGCTTCATCAGTAGAAAACTGAAGGATCCTGAGACAAGGTGGGCAACTATCGAAAGAGAATGCTTTGCTATTGTGTGGGCACTGAAGAAGTTTAGGCCATACTTGTATGGTTCTACTTTTGTTATTCAGACTGACCACCAACCCTTGAGATGGTTAATGCAAATGAAAGGGGAAAATCCAAAACTATTGAGATGGTCAATCTGCCTGCAAGGGTTTGATTTCACCATTGAGCACAGGTCAGGGTGTCACCATCAAAATGCTGATGGACTCTCTAGGATGTATATCATCGACTAGAGGTATGAGGTTCATCCAGGAGTGGATTAGATCCTCCTGTCCCTTAGTCTGGGGGGTGCGAGTGTTAGGGAGAATTCTCTGTTTAGGCTGAATTTCCCTACCTAGTGAGTCCCCCAGCAGCTTTGCTGGATTTCTGGGGTTTCTTTTTTTCTCCTGCCAAGAGTGAGACTCTTTTACCCTCACTCTTGGACATGTTGAAGTGTGTTTTCTTGGTTAAACCTTGTGTTGAATGGGCTATGGGGTCTTTTACTCCATAGGGCCTCATGTATTTTTGTGATGTGGGTTACACAGCACCCTCTGTGCCGTGACCCAGGGGTGTCCTAGGGACTCCCCAACATAGACTCCATACCCTGGGACTGACTACTGTCTCCCAGGGCATGTAAAGTCACCAAAGACTTTGCTAGTCTTGAATCCTGAACAGAACCAGTACAAACCATCATATTGTGGACGTACTGGCTGGGGCAATTCGATTGCCCCAGGGTCTGTTAGTCGAGGGGGCACGTCTCCGTCCCCCCTGATCGAGTTTTGGCTGGTGGCAGTGGAAACTACGTTTTATATTCAACCGCGAATATTTTCCTATGGGATTTCCCATTGTTTTAGGCTAACACATTTAATTATTTATTTACGGTAGCCTTAAACATACCGCCGGTTTATATATTTATTATTATAACTCCGGTTGGGACTTTTTGCCAAAACTTGATTCTAAAATGGCGTTGGCGTTCGCCTCTGTAACTCTGACCCAAAGTGGAGCCCTTTGTTCCGCTTTTGGCGGGCTTCTCCACAGAAGCCCTCCAAAGTGGTGCCACTCTGTCTGGGGTACTTAGGAGGGGTGGAGGGGGGTTTAGGCACCCTGGACTGAGTTACCTTGGTAACTCAAGTCGCACTCCGTCCTGATTGGCCCAAGTGGTGAGCCGGCCGGCTCACCACTTAGCATGTTTGAGTGACAGCTAGGGTGGGTGAATGGGGGTTTGCTGCATAAAAGCAGGGCTTTGAGGACTGGAACTTCAGAAGTCGCCACAGGACCAAGAATCCGACGAGGGAAGAGCTGAGCCGACCTGCTTCGACGACACCACCCGGTGGAGCCCTGCTGAACCGTCTCACCACTTTTCCCGACGACCGAGGAGAACTCTTAACGGAGTGGCTCCTTCCCTTGACTGGTGGGGACAACCAGTTTTCGCCTTCTTTTCGCTTCTCGAGGTATCTCGTGGCCGCCTTGCCAGTGCCAAGCACCCCGGCAACCGGAACCCCACCACTTTTACCCCAACCACGAAAGTCGGTACAACCCTTTGACCGGAGGACTCCGCGGCTGGTTTCTTCCCGGGCAGTGCAACGACCTTCTTCTTCTGCTCTTCTGCGAGAACTTCTTCTCCCCTGACCGACGTCGAGCCTTGCTGCCACTGCCTGGAACAACTGCCACCGCTGGAGGATCCTTTCCGCTTAAGGTACCGTGTTCCGCCTGGCTTCCCTTGCCACCGACTGTACGGGGTAGATTTAGCCCCCGGCTTTCGAACCTGGGAGTGCCTGGAATACCCTGGCTAAACTTCTAAGCCACTCTAAACCCTTTCTAACTCTTTGCAAGACTTTGAATCCCTAATAACGGTGTGATCTTGGGCACATTTTCGCTCCGGCTACTCTAAGAGTGGGCCCTGCCTAGTGACTTTTGCTCACCTGTGACTTTGTGCTTCTTTGAGCCTATTGCAAGTGTTCTGGACCTTAGAGTGGTGTGTTTAACCCCTTTCTGTTTCTTTTTATCCCTTCCTTAAACCTACTAGAGTGTCATCTAACGTTAAGCGCTCACCTCTGTTTTAATTATGTGGAGTTAACTTAGAGTTGTCTAGATAGGAGTAGGGGTTGAAACTGCTTTCATTATAACTGTGTTTTAAGTGTTTTTACTATACTTTGCTAGAGTGTTTTCAACTTATGTGTCCTTAAAAAAAATAAATAACTATATACTTTTGAAACCAAGCTCTGGTCAGTGTTTGCTTGTGCTATTGTGTCTGAGTACATATTGTGTATACTTTGCATACTGCCTAACTCTTCTTGAGGGAAGTCTGACTGCTCAGCCACAGCTACCAGGTAAATCTGGGTGGTGCAGACTGCTACCAAGTGGGTTTACTGCTATACCTGTAGTCTTAAATCTTTTGCAGTGTTCCCCAAGGGAACTGCACAGGTTTCTGCCTAACAACGATCATCTATCATCTCATTCTGACTACACATGGAGCAGCAGCCTGTGCTGCATACTGCTTCCTGCTCCTGCGAGATGAAGGAAAGGTGCAGGATTTAGGATCAGAGCTCGACCCTAGCACTGGACGATCTATCTATCATCTCATTCTGACTACACATGGAGCCGCAGCCTGTGCTGCATACTGCTTCCTGCCTCCTGCGAGATGAAGGAAAGGTGCAGGATCTACGATCAGAGCTCGACCCTAGCACTGGACGATCCATCTATCATCTCATTCTGACTACACATGGAGCAGCAGCCTGTGCTGCATACTGCTTCCTGCTCCTGCGAGATGAAGGAAAGGTGCAGGATCTAGGATCAGAGCTGGACCCTAGCACTGGACGATCCATCTATCATCTCATTCTGACTACACATGGAGCAGCAGCCTGTGCTGCATACTGCTTCCTGCTCCTGCGAGATGAAGGAAAGGTGCAGGATTTAGGATCAGAGCTCGACCCTAGCACTGGACGATCCATCTATCATCTCATTCTGACTACACATGGAGCAGCAGCCTGTGCTGCATACTGCTTCCTGCTCCTGCGAGATGAAGGAAAGGGCAGGATTTAGGATCAGAGCTCGACCCTAGCACTGGACGATCCATCTATCATCTCATTCTGACTACACATGGAGCAGCAGCCTGTGCTGCATACTGCTTCCTGCTCCTGCGAGATGAAGGAAAGGGGCCAGGATTTAGGATCAGAGCTCGCCCTAGCACTGGACGATCCATCTATCATCTCATTCTGAATACACATGGAGCAGCAGCCTGTGCTGCATACTGCTTCCTGCTCCTGCGAGATTGAAGGAAAGGTGCAGGATTTAGGATCAGAGCTCGAACCCTAGCACTGGACGATCCATCTATCATCTCATTCTGACTACACATGGAGCAGCAGCCTGTGCTGACATACTGCGTCCTTGCGCCTGCGAGTTGAAGGAAAGGGGTTAGGATTTAGGGTCA